>NC_064640.1:982739969-983043000 GCF_023864345.2 Schistocerca serialis cubense | reverse complement strand
TACGCGTCAATACAGTTAATGAACCGGCAGTTAGCTAACGTTCAAAGAGAAGTAGACAGTGAGAAAGAGGGGGAACATTTAGAATACGTCGAACCTATCGTACACATCCTAAATATGCCCCAACAACAGACACAAAATTTTGCGGAGTTACGAGCGCCACGAAAAGGTTCCGTAACAGACGCAGCTGTTCCCGCGAACACAAGACATGCACAACAGAGAGGGCGGAATGCGGAGTTGTTTGCGGCAAATAATGGTTCAATGACAAACGCAACTACTCCTCAACACAGACAGCACGGGTTATTGCAGTTATCCAACTTAGAAACGCCACAGCATAGCCCAGTAAACGACGTAACTGACCGAATAGAAGACAATAGTTCGAGAATACATAGTTCAGCAGAAGGTAGTGTTACAGGACAGGACGCGATCGTGGAGATGTTACAAAAAATGAACGCTAGTATGACGAAACAGAATCAGGATATTAATACACAGATGACAAAACAGTATCAGGAATTGAATCAGCAACTGAAACAAGATAATCAGAACTTGAGACAAGAGATAAAGACGCAGATTCAACACGTCAAAATTCAGAAGGAAGAAGGGATCGCTAGAAGTGATAGTCAGATCACTCAGATAAAAAAAGACGCGAAAGAATCTAGAGAAAGAATTCAGGTACTAACACAAGGTCAGCAGCAATTACGCACTGATGTTGACAAGGTCCAATTGGACATCGTAAACGTTGACAAAAAGGTGGAACTCTTACGAAAAAAGCCACTCGAACAGCAATACAAATTTCGGAAGAACAAGAAATTCAAAACAAGGTCGCAAAGGTTGCACTGAAAAAATATGATCAGCGGATCAATAAAATAGAACTTAAAAACAAAGATCAGTTTGAAAAGCTTCGAACAGAGTTGATACAAACTATCGAAGAAAAGATCGAGACCGATAGACCGACTACAACTGTAGCGAAACAACTGACACATCAAGCATTAATTCAGTACACGAACACGTGTCGTCTAAGAAAGTTCAAGTAGAACCAAAGCTAGACGTAACACTCGCGCAGAAATCGAAACGGAAAACTCCGATTAAAGTAATACATGACATGCCACAGGAGCAGGCACAGTATCTACAAAAACGCAACTCATACATTCAGCCGATACCAATCGAAAGACAGGCAACTGAACTAGTAAATCCAATGACACAACTTAATAGCAGCACAGGTACTATACCGCGAACGACGAGAATAGAAACACACGAACAACACTTTTGCTCACCAATGATACGATATGACCCGGATATGAGTCAGGAAATTGAGAATAGGCAGACAGGCAGTAGATTACCAGAGAATAAACACGACGACACAAGCAGTGGCAGATTATTTGAGCCCATGAATCAGCCACAAACCGCATTTATGAGTAGATATGATACGGACCACTTCCTTACAGTTAGAAAATTTCAAAATTTCAAGGAAAAAGGCGGTAGCTTGCATGCACGCTCATTCATCGATCAGTTTCAAGTAGGCTTACGAAACTACTGGAGCGTAGCTTCATTTGTGCACACATGTCAGGGACAGTAGCAGAGGTGATGCAAAAGATCGCGGCAACCTGTACGTCTTACCTACAGTTCAGAACAGCATTTCTCGAAAGATATTGGTCCAAGGAGGCGCCAAAAAAAAATTAAATACGAGTTGCTTCAGATGACACCAGATGAAAACTCAGGAGAGAAAAGCGTGGTAAAATTCTTTGATACAATGGACAAAAAGAATCAATGCCTAGACAAACCATACAGTAACGGAGAGCTGATACGTCTATGTAGAATGAAATTACCGGTAAAGTATCAACAGGCGACAGTAGGAAAAAATGAAAATACCGAAGAATTCAAAGAGGTTTTAAAGAAACTTGAATTTATGTTTAAAGAAGACGAGATGAAAGAAAAAAGAAAGGAAAGGGAACAGCAAAGGAGAGGACTAGGAACGAATATTCCAACAGTAATAATCGTAATCCTAACACCAATAATTTCAGGCAATTTAACAGACAAGGACAGTGGCACAATGGAGACAATTGGCATAGAAAAGATAACCAGAATAATTGGTAGCGAAATAGGGACGGTAATGGACACTCATACAGCGGTGGATATGGGTTTAGGAATCAAAATGCCAATGGTCAAGGTTACTTTGAAAGAGGCCACTATGTTAGAAACAGCAACTGGCGAGACGAAGGCCCGAATAATTACAAAGGAAATTATGGTCCACAGAGGCAAGAACAACACAGCAAAGAGAAACCAGTTGTAGAAGTTAGGCCACCGAATACTGCAAAACGTAAAGATTGAATTGAAAAATGCGGAAGAGGTTAGGCAAACTAACGTCCACCCTATCTTATACTAACCACTAAATAAAAGTTAAATTAATAGATCAACAGAACAACATATTAATTAAAAGAAAAAGAGACACAATACACACTAACAATCTCTTGTAGTATCAAGTACACTACAACATGCACACAAACAATGAATGGTACACAACAATTAAAAGAATGAAGAAGTGGTAGGACATAATTAGAATAAAGAAAAGAAATCATATACATACAATAATTTTTGCCACTATCAGAACATTTTTGCATTGTATAAAATCAGAGTTTTTTGTAAATAACAAATATATGTAAAACAAAAATTGTAAATATCTCTACGCATCAGAGGGACATCGCCACCAACACCTATCACCAGCTCCCTTAACACCAGATGCTTCGAGATAGCGACGGAGAGGGTACAGACATGTAGAGAAAGCAGGCAATAACAACAACAGGAGGAGAACGCGCAGCATGGACATTTCATATGTCACGATACTGCTACACAACGGAAGCGCGTGGGGTGAATCATAATACAACAAGACGACAATGAAGTAACAAAAAAATTACTAAGATCTACTAACTCATCAAGTAACATTTGGAAAGGCACTCAGATCCTACAAATCCTATGTCACTCCTACACTAAAATTCACATATTCCTAGCCCAAGAAAAACAGAAGAGTGCAAGAAAGAAGAGAAGAACAGAAGATGCGAGATGAAGAAGGGCAGAAGACAGCAAGATACCTTTCTCTCCTGTCCTACAAAGCAAATTGCTACAAACGTCTTTCTATGAACTTTGAGGCATGGCAACCACCACAACCACCTCTGGAAAAATAAACCTTGAATCGTCAAACAAATACAAGCTAACGGCAAACAGAATAGTAAGTAGTACCAACCAACATTAACTAGAAATACATTCAGCAAAATGAACAGTGTTCTGCCTACCACGTCATCAAATCGCCATACCGAACCAGGTGTGAAGTTCCAAGGCGTCACAGCACATGTATTAAGTGACGATCGTCGGTAGTCTACTACAGTCATTGAACTGCCATACTGCTCCAGGTGTGACAGTAAAGGAGTACAAGGACATCACTGTATATTCAGTAAACCACAGTCATGAACAACCGTTGGTTAGAATACCACTTCATGATGACAACGTCAACAAATAAGACCCGGCATCGCATGCTATTGTGCTTCTCACATGACCTGTGACACCCATATAAATGAGTCGATGCTTTGCAGTACTTCAATGGAGATCGTCAAGCACAGAAACTGACAGAGCAGCACAAAACGAAAAGACTATTTCGAAAAATAAATAAATAAATAAATTCTCTCTGTACTATAACAAGTGTAGATTTATGAAAATTATATACAATTGTAATATGATATTTTTCTTCTCTTTCTTTGTAAAAGTAATTATTTTTAATATGTAAAGTCCATAATTTATAGATACTTTAAAACCTTTTGTAAAGAAACTTAGTATAGTTATATAATCTCACAAACTCATGCAATGTCTATTTATTTCTTTTATATGTAAAATTAGAAAAAGGATTTATGCAGGATTTTTCTTCTTTAAGTAAAATTCAGAAACACTTTTTTGGGGGTAATAATATTAATAGCGAGGATAAAATTAAGAGGAAACGCTTCTTCATTCTTACACAAAAAAAACAGTGACACATAAAGAAAAAGATAATGCCTAAATAAATAAAACAAAGTAACAAACAGAGCTTTTGTGAACATTTACGCAAAAGCCTTACTCAAGAAAAGAGATAACCACACACAGACATAATACACTGTACACTTATGAGTTTAGAAAAATTAATATTGTAAAAACAATTTTGGAAATGAAAAAGAAAAACAGAGACATGTACTGGCAACGACAAAGAATAACAACCTTTGTAAAGTCTATATTTGCCTAACAACAAAACATAAATTGTAGAATTGAAAAAATAGAAACAATAGCGATAAAGAAATCATTAGAAGAAAATTGTTAAGAGGACTGAGAAAAGGTTACTGGAAAATCTAAAAGAAAAATTTTGGCCAGACTTTGTCAATGTTTTCCTCGGCATTGACAAACCCCAGACAAAAATTTTGTCAGAAGGAGGGAGCTATGTAAGACGTCGTGGTCTCCTGACCTTCATTGCTTACATATTCCGCCCTCACAATCATATTCTGCATATCAAGAAGCTTCATTCGAACCCAAACTCGATAAGATAAAGTCAATGTTGTATGAATTCATCTAAATGATACACAAATAACAAGTGCGCACCAGGGTTGAGATACTCGAGGCTGGCATACACATTCAAGACACGATGGTCACAAGAGCTTTTAGTTCGGGAGAGGCGGACCACACGCCGAGAGGCCGGTCCCTTCAGAGGACGATTCAGCCTATCTACATCGGATGGCAACCGCCCATGGAGCGGACAGCGTTTGCCCGAGTGAAAGGGGAGAACGACCCCGTGTTAGGCTTAAAAGCAAATTTCGCTACATTGTGTGGGAGCGCCCAGCCTACGCATTCTTTACAAACATAGCACGCAGTTTCAGAGGTTTTCACAGGGAGACAGCAAACGCCAAACGCCGATGCTATAGATTTCTGGATTGGTCGCCTTAAACTAAATGTCATTCTCCTGTTTTAGAAGAGCATTGCTGATTGGCAGACGATATTCCTGACGTCTTGAGCTGAAGGAGTAATGGAAGAGATCAAAAGATATACCTCTTCACGTCTGGCATGGAGAGGGGCCGTTCCATTGTCGCTCTTGGAGCAAGAACACGCAACGAGAGTGTGTGCGCTCGTACGTGTACTCTGAGAGTGGGGAACAAGTCTCTCCTCAGTACTTCACTAGGAGAGCATCTCTGTCGAGAGCGAATCGAAGTGCGACTCTATATTGAGTCCTTGAGATTAAGCGTTGTTCACTGTGTTGGCCGCCACACTTATTGTGCGGTGTGAACGGACAGAGTTATACGAGGTGCATTCAAGTTCTAAGGCCTCTGATTTTTTTTCTCCGGACTGGAAAGAGATAGAAACATGCACATTGTTTTAAAATGAGGCCGCGTTCATTGTCATTACGTCCCAGAGATGGCAGCACCGTACAGCAGATGGAATTTTACCGCCAGCAGCGAGAATGAGAACTGTTTTAAATACTTAAAATGGCGTCGTTTTCCTTACTTGAACAGCGTGCAATCATTCATTTTCTGAATTTACGGGGTGTGAAACCAATTGAAATTCATCAACAGTTGAAGGAGACATGTGGTGATGGAGTTATGGATGTGTCGAAAGTGCGTTCGTGGGTGCGACAGTTTAATGAAGGCAGAACATCGTGTGACAACAAACTGAAACAACCTCGGGCTCGCACAAGCCGGTCTGATGACATGATCGAGAAAGTGGAGAGAATTGTTTTGGGGGATCGCCGAATGACTGTTGAACAGATGGCCTCCAGAGTTGGCATTTCTGTGGCTTCTGTGCACACAATCCTGCATGACGACCTGAAAATGCGAAAAGTGTCATCCAGGTGGGTGCCACGAATGCAGACGGATGACCACATGGCTGCCCGTGTGGCATGTTGCCAAGCAATGTTGACGGGCACAAAACAGCATGAATGGGACTTTCTTTTCGTCGGTTGTGACAATGGATGAGACGTGAATTCAATTTTTCAATCCAGAAACAAAGCGCCAGTAAGCTCAATGGAAGCACACAGATTCTCCGCCACCAAAAAAATTTCGGGTAACCACCAGTGCTGAAAAAATGATGGTGTCCATGTTCTGGGACAGCGAGGGCGTAATCCTTACCCATTGCGTTCCAAAGGGCACTACGGTAACAGGTGCATCCTACGAAAATGTTTTGAAGAACAAATTCCTTCCTGCACTGCAACAAAAACGTCTGGGAAGGGATGCGCGTGTGCTGTTTCACCAAGACAACGCACCCGCACATCGAGCTAACGTTACGCAACAGTTTCTTCGTGATAACAACTTTGAAGTGATTCCTCATGCTCCCTACTCACCTGACCTGGCTCCTAGTGACTTTTGGCTTTTTCCAACAATGAAAGACACTCTCCATGGCCGCACATTCACCAGCCGTGCTGCTATTGCCTCAGCGATTTTCCAGTGGTCAAAACAGACTCCTAAAGAAGCCTTCGTCGCTGCTATGGAATCATGGCGTCAGCGTTGTGAAAAACATGTACGTCTGCAGGGCGATTTCGTAGAGAAGTAACGCCAGTTTCATCGATTTCGAGTGAGTAGTTAATTAGAAAAAAAATCGGAGGCCTTAGAACTTGAATGCACCTCGCAGTTAAACGCTTGCGAGCGTATTTTTGAGTGGCATCGCGGTGGACTGGTTATCTGACCGGTGTACCACGCCAATAGTTAGACTAGGGGCGAATAGGAGTCCTTGACTTCATCAAGGTGTAGGGAGAGTTTGATTGGAAAAGTTCAATCCAGATAGAATGAGAGTTAGCTTATTTGTCAGCAGCGAGCGGCGCAGATAGCAGTCATCGCAGCTTACGGTATTGTGCGCTACAGCTCTTGCGAGCCCCATATTTCCTCCACAACAATACACTTCACTACATTTCACACGCGACAGCCCCGACCGTACCTAGGCACATTCTAACGGATAATTATTCAAGTTGGGTAGGCGCGGCTCTCAGCCATTCTGCCAAATCAATAACAATCTTAAACATTGTACATAAATTTCATTAGCGAATCCTATCCTTAAGAGGTAACTTCACATTCCGAAAAGAACCCGGAAATAACTTGTTCAGTTCATAACTAAACGTGCCATTGTGATTTCTCAGAATTTTTGCAAAATAAATAATAATTTTCGCTAGTTTCATGTTTTTCTTACACTAACTAGCACTACTCCAATACCCAAGTATCCCACTGGTTACGTAAGAAATTTTGTGAATTTTTGTGTCATTTCCATACAATGGACAACTACAGAAGATATTTATTGCTGAAAGTTTTTCAGAACGTTAGGAGCGTCTGTCTGACTTCTGTAGTAGTGTGGGGGTGGAAATTGCATCTTGCAGGAGCCACAGGGTAAAGGGTACATCTCAGATTAATCCGTTGCGCAGAATGACAGAATAACACCCACACGCTCACACTGTGATAGTGCCACCCAAAACAACAAGGGATGCAAGCCTTCTCCATGAAATACACGACCACACCATAACACCACCGCCTTCGAATTTTACTGTTTGCACTACATAGTCCGGCAGATGACGTTCACTGGACATTCGTCACATTCACACCCTGCCATCGGGTCGCCACATTGCGTACCGTGATTCGTCACTCCACACAACGTTCTTCCCCTGTTCAGTCGCCCAACGTTTACGCTCCTAACACCAAGCGAGGCGACGTTTGGCATTTACCAACGTGACATGAGGCTTAGGGGCAACCGCTCGACCATGAAATCCTAGTTTTCTCATCTACTACCTAAATGTCATAGTACTTGCAGTGTATCCTGATGCAATTTGGAATTCCAGTCTGATGGTCTGGATAGATGACTGCCTATTACCCATTACGACCCTCTTCAACTGTCGGCGGTCTATGTCACTCAACAGACGAGGTCGGCCTGTACGCTTTTGTGCTGTACGTGTCCCTTCACGTTTCCACTTCACTATCACATCGGAAGCAGTGGACCTAGGGACGTTTAGGAGTATGGAAATCTCGCGTACCGACGTATGACCCAAGTGACACCCAATCACCTGACCACGTTCGAAGTTCGTGAGTTCCGCGGAGCGCCCCATTCTGCTTTCTCACGATGTCTAATTATTACTGAGGTCGCTGATATAGAGTACCTGGCAGTAGGTGGCAGCACAATGCACCTAATATGAAAAACGTATGTTTTTGGGGGTTTCCGGATACTTTTAATCACATAATGTAGCAAAGACTGCTTATGTGTTTTCAACCCTCGTATTTCGCGCCCTCTTTTAAAGCTACAAAGCATCTCTCTAAGATCCCCCATTTTGCAACACCTATTGAGGCACCTGTCCGCCTTTACTTAGAATTTAAAAAACGTTGCTTTACAGAGAGAACCTGCGAAGTAGTCCTAATCATCTACACCTAGGCATCTGGAATCGGAATGGCGTCAACGGGTTGCCTAGGGCCAGGGGTTTTTCAAAGGTTGTCTCTGTACAGTTACATTTTTAAAATTTTCAATAAAAGTGGGTATTGCCAAAACTGGAGGTCGATATAGCCCCCCACTCCCCACGTGATCACGCTACAGGAGGGCTGAAAACACATATGCACCATTTGCTACTTAGGATCAGGTTCAAATTTCGTCGAATCGTTTTGAATGGTCTCTAGTGGTTCCAACCTATACACGAGAGCAAAAATTGCGATCGCGCTGCACTCCAAAGGCGTGTGTTTACTTTCAATGGGGATACAGCCTCACAATGTCTTTAGAGAAGGGTTGAAACGTCCGGGGTCTCAGCAATGTCAAGAGCGTCGTTCTGTTGCTCAGTGCATTGAAAACTGCCGTTTTCGACCACAAAATGTGTGGGAATGAAGATCAACGCCCCAAGGGAAGAGGTGGTTTCATTCATGCCCTTTATGTCATCGCATGAGGCTTTTTCGTGTCGATTCTGAGCGGCGGTGTGCCTGCAATGCTTTCATCGGCCACCTGAAAGAAAACAGTGGGCCTCACGGCTCTGACCTCCATCGAGAAGGCATCGAAAGAAGGAGTGAAATGTAAGAGGGGGTGCGACGACCTTCCCATCGTGTGACACGTCTACGGTGGCGCTGGGCAGAGTTGTGGTGAAATTCAGTGCCAATGTGATATCAACCCTCTTCACACATCACATGAACTTCTGAATTCTGGCCTTGTTTTCATGTGTAGACACCCAGCCAGCTATTGAGCCCGAGGGTGACGTCGCGGGGTGCCACGCTTACAGAACTGCATAATTACAGAGGAACGTTGTAGGCACCTTTGATTCAAATTTCAAACTTCTACGTCGCAATGGGAAACAATTACGGGGTTTCGAAAAAGTGATCGTTTAATTGTGTCTCGCAGTGCAGTTCAGCCACGGCTCCAAATTACTGTTGATACTTTGGAATGGCAGAGGCGTCATCGGTATCACTCGGGGCAGGTTAGGTTCTGAGTTGAACAATTTTGCCAACATAGGCTCCTATGGCCTTTGCATGTTCTGCAACAAGAATAGCACTTGCACTAACATACCCCAGTTCGGACGTGCCATAGTGAAACATGAAAGCGTACGATTGGCACATAGTCAAAAAGTAGTGAGAACACCAAAATATTTCACTGAGAATATTTCAGAAATACGCACTGCTCGAAGTAGCTACAATTAGAATGCAAATTATCACTCGTGTTTAACATCCTCGTCGTCATTTTGTTGTGACGGGAATCAGAGAGTTTCTCCAAAGTGGCTACCGAACTTCAAATCACAGTATTAATAAAGGTACAATACAGAGACGTATGAGAAGACTCGGCATAAAATAAACGCGTTCACTAAACACTCCTTAGAAGCAGAGCCCAAACTGGATAATTTATACATTCCTTATACAGTCCAATTGAGGCTGACCAGCTTACTGGGCGCAGTCGAGTCTGTAAATATTCGTTAATGAGAATAGAAATCTGGAAAGTCGCTCGATTGCTCAATGAAAACTGCTAGGAAACTCGTGGGCAGCCGCTTGTAGAACTCGAAGGTAACTGCTAAACAGTTCACGTCAGTGGAGTCACAATTCAATTGCTGTCGTGCGTTCTCCTAAATACCTGTCCCATCTTGTTTTCGTGCACGTGACCGGCATACGGCAAAACTATAGCGATGTCGATGCCACTTGTCCAAGTGGCGCCTGCAACAAGCCTGACTGGAAAACGCACGAGGAAACACTACAAATACAAAACATTACCATGCCTTGTACGGCGCAGGAAACCAGTTGGCATTCAAAAAAGCTTCCAGTCGTCTTGGAATGGATAAATACAAGTCCCGTATGGTTGTCAAGGCAAACTTCTACCATTGTTTTTGCAAAATAGTGGTAAGTTCAGATAACAATAATGGTGGTGGGTAGCGATCACGTACACTTCTCTCCAAAGTTGACCACAGAGGCTTAATACACACATCAAAAATTTTTTGCATCACCTCGGTTCCGAGAGTTCCGGAACCTGTAGAGATATCAACATAAACATCATTTCCGGCATTTTTATTGCTCATGGAAACCACACATTGCATGTTGTACCACCACACAGCGAGACCTTCAGAGATGGTGGTCCAGATTGCTGTACAAACCGGTACCTACTATACCCAGTAGGACGTCCTCTTGCATTGATGCATGCTTGTATTCCTCGTGGCATACTATCCACAAGTTCATCAAGGCACTATTGGTCCAGATTGTCTCATTCCTCAGTTGCGATTGCCGCTTGTTGTCGTCGAGCGTTCTAGGCGCTTCAGTCTGGAACCGCGCGACCTCTACGGTCGCAGGTTCGAATCCTGCCTCGGGCATGGATATGTGTGATGTCCTTGAGTTAGATAGGTTGAAGAAGTTCTAAGTTATAGGGGACTGATGACCTCAGATGTTAAGTCCCATAGTGCTCAGAGCCATTTGAACCATTTTGAAGCCTCTGTATCTTGCAAAAGAGTAAAGATCCGAAAAGAACTTTCAAGGCTGTTAGGAATACATCGTAAAAATTACAGCCATTTGCTGAGTATAGACGTTTCGGAATCCGCGGCCGGGTTTTGGTACCCGAGTTTTTATGCTATTTCTCGATAACGGATAAAGATTATTGAAAACGGGGAGATGGTTCCTACAGGCAAGCGCCTAGCGAATACACCGTCAAAATTTGAACACTTTGTTTTGGTTAATTATGTTATTAGATGTCGCCTCATACAGGGTTTTACGTGTCGAAGTTGGGCAATTTTGATCCTCTGTATAATGGATACGGATAAACATATCAAGAAAATTTTGAAGACTGTTCGAGATCGGGATTTTAGGAATATATCACAAAAATTTCACCAATTTGTTCTGCATAGCCGTCATGGAATCCTCGGCTGGATTTTAATCCGCTGGGGACAGCGAAAATACAGAAAAAAACATTTTTTTGCGGTTTTCCAAGGAACCGCTCGTGAGCTAATGCTGCCTCCATATGTCTCATGAAGCTCACTGTAGACGACATCAGATGCAAAACGAAGCAGCCTATTTGATCCACGTGCCTAAGCAGGAGGAAGTACGTAACATTCGTACTTTGACCCTGTGATGTAGGATAGTGACACTAACACGACCCTTCTGTTCGTTATACAAATGGTCCCTAGCCCATGGGCTATCCAAAACACTCGACCTAGTGATCATACCCAAGGTATAATCATTGGAAAATCTCATTACTATGCGTGGAATTTTGGACCATATTGCGTGGATATGCTTTCGCATGCATCCTGGTTTCTCGTGGTGTTTCCATATTTTTGTCCATCCAATGTGAATTGTTGTTGTTATGCTGCTAATATTTGGCATATACGCGACCCAGCAGACATATCTGTATTGCAGGAGGGCCTATGCACTAGGCTAAAGCCTGTAATTTCCAAGGAACTGCAATTCAAATAAATAAAACATTTGAAAAACAGTTGTTCGAAAATTTGAGAACAGCATATGTCATGTAAATGATATAGAAATGTGACAGAAACACACTCTCGAAACTCTAACTACGTCCTAATTTACAAAATATATAATTAGAGACTAAGTATTTCACTCAGCGTTGCGATTGTGAACACTTGTGAACACATGTCTGCAGACTAAGCCTATGGGAGCATGAAAATGTGGGTGGGGAAGGGGGGGGGGAGAGAATGCTTTCGGTTATTTTTCCATACATCTGAGAAGGCAAATTTTATGTTACTGTTTTCTTAGTGATCGGTGTTTCCCATACTGTCTAGCCTCACTCAACCTCCTGTAGTGTGTGAACTATACCTGTGGACTCACGAACCGTAGCAGGTTTTGGATTAGATTAGATTAGATTTACTTTCATTCCAAGTGATCCATAGTGAGGAGGTCCTCCAAGATGTAGAACATTTCATAAAAAAGATAATACATGACAAATATTTACAACACACGACAAATATTTACAACACGTGACAAATATTTACAACTCAAACAAATAAGCTAACGTACCATTCCACAGGTCCCAAGTGGAATGATAGTCATTTCTTTTAATGAACACTATATGAAAGAATCATTTTACAAACACTAATGCACTGAACTTAAAGTAAAAAGAAGTTTTTTTATTTATAAGGTAATAAACATGTAATAGAACTACTACAATACTTATTTGCAATGAACACGTTACTGCACTGAAATGGTGCAGAAGTTAGATTGTACTTACACACACACAGACTTATTTACAATGAACACATTACTGCACTGCAATTGTGCAGTTAGTTCTGCTGAGAAATTCAACAATGGAGTAGAAGGAGTTGGCCACCAATAAATCCTTTAGGCTCCTCTTAAACTGAATTTCATTGGTTGTTAAGCTTTTTGTGGCTGCTGGCAAGTTATTGAAAATGTGTGTTCCAGAATAATGCACACCTTTTTGTACAAGAGTAAGTGACGTTAAATCCTTGTGAAGATTATTCTTATTTCTAGTATTGATTCCATGGATTGAGCTGTTGGTTTGAAAAAGTGATATATTTTTAATGACAAATTTTATTAAGGAATAAACATATTGGGAAGCAGTAGTTAGTATTCCCAGTTCCCTAAACAGGCTTCTGCAGGATGTTCTTGAGTTCACACCACATATAACTCTTATTGCACATTTTTATACCCAGAAAACTTTAGCTTGGCTTGCTGAATTACCCAAAAAATAATCCCATATGACATTATGGAATGAAAGTAAGCACAGTATACCAGCTTTTTTACTTTTATATCCACTATGTCTGACACAATTCGCATTGCAAATAGAGATTTGTTAAGATGCTTGAGTGGTTCTGTGGTGTGCTCCTCCCAGTTGAATTTATTATCAAGCTGCAATCCCAAAAATTTAACACTGCCCACTTCTTCTATCTGCTTGTCATCGTATGTTGGGCATATACTCGTGGGACACCCCTTACAAGTTCTGAGCTACATGTAGTGTGTTTTTTTCAAAATTTAGTCACAAAGAATTGGCTAGGAACCCATTATTAATGTCCACAAATATTTTATTAGCCAATCTTTCTAAGATTACACTCGATTTGCTATTTATTTCAATGTTTGTATCACCAGGAAACAAAACAAACTTGGCATCTGGCACTGTTATTGATGAAAGGTCTTGATATACAAGAAAAAGTAAGGGCCCTAAATTGGAACCTTGTGGGACTCCACATGTAATTAGTTCCCAGTTGTATGATGCCTGATAGCTTAATACATGTCTCTTCCCTAATAACATCCTTTGTTTCCTGCCAGAGATATAAGATTTGAACCATTTTGCAGCATTTCCTGTTACACTATAATATTCTAATTTACTTAAAAGGATATTGTGATTTACACAGTCTAATGCCTTTGACAGATTACAAAATATACCAGTTGCCTGCAATTTTTTGTATAATGAATTAAGCACATTTTCAGTGTATGTGTAGCCTTCTCAACATCAGAACCCTTTAGAAATCCGAACTGCGACTTTGACAGTATGTTATTTGGCATACGATGGTTATAAAGCCGACTGTACATTACTTCTTCTGAAACTTTTGAGAAGGCTGGCAAAAGTGAAATTGGACGGAAATTTGATGCTATTTCTTTATCTCCCTTCTTAAACAGTTGCTTAACTTCAGTATATTTCAACCATTCAGGAAATACTCCACTGATAAACTACTGGTTACACAGATAGCTTAATATGTTACTTAACTCAGAATCACATTATTTAATTAACTTTGTTGATAATTCATCATACCCACTAGATGTTTTTGATTTTAAAGGTTTTATGATGGACATTATTTCTACTGGGGTAGTGAGGGCCAAATTCATATTATGGAAGTTGCTTGAAATGTCTGGTCTGAGGTATTCCATAGCAGCATCTATATAACCTGACAACCACATCTTTTCAGTAACAGTTATAAAATGTTTGTTAAAAAGTTCTGCAACACTATACACATCTGTCACCAATGTATCATTTACCCTTGGAAATTGGGAATCATGAGGATCATGACCGTATGCTCCAAAATTAAATAAATAAACTTTTCAGTAAAAGTGCTTGCAGACTCGCAGGCACAAGAAAAAAAAAAAACAACCGCACCACGAAGGAATTATCCCAATGGGACGGAAATTGGTAGATGTAATGTACATGTACCGACAAGCAAATGATTACAATTTCAAAAATGTTGAATGGTTTACGGCTTACTCAATTTGTGAAGCTCTTAAGCTCTTTCTCTTGAGCAAATCATCAAACTTTTTCCAAAATTGTAATCATTTATTTCTCTGCACATCACATCTATCGATTTCTGTCCCATTCAAAACATTCCTTCGTGGTGAGATTTTTTTTTGTGTATTTCCAAATTCGCAACCAAATTGCATGAAAACTACCAGTCTCATAAATGCCGAGAAATTACGAACTACGTTTAATACAGGATACTTTTCAGTTTCATGGCCACGTGGGTCGTGTTGCGGCCAGACTGCACATAACCATCCAGGCACGAAAGAGCACACATTCGCAGGCTGAGTACATCTGCTGCAGTTCTGATGTTGATGCTATAGCACATTACAATTAATACTGCAAAATATTAAAGACTGTAACACGGACATCAAAACAAATATATTTCAAGGAAAAGATAGTCATATCAGATAACAAAATAAAGACAGTATGGGATACAGTGAGGGAGGGTGAGTACTGTGTTATATTTCGTTTTAGAAAAAAGCAATAGCTGCTCGCTGGAGTCGAAGCAAATGAGGAGCTAATTAAACGTCCACCATTTGTAGTGTTGTGACGTATTAATAGTACAAAAATATTCGAGCGAGGGCCGAAGTGGCCAACACTCTGGACTCGCAGTCAGGAGGATGACAGTTCAAATTCCTTTCGATCACCGAGATTTAGGTTTCCAGTGCTTTCCCTAAATCACTTACGGCAAATGACAGGATGGTTCCTTTGAAAGGGCATGGTCGATTTTCTTCCCCTTATTTCCCTAAGCCGAGGTTGTGCTCCATCTCTAATGACCTCGTTGTCGATGGGACATTAAACACTAAACTTCCAACCTTTTCTTTAAAAATTTTCGTAGCGCATGAGGCGCTTCTCACTATCCTGAAGGAAACTACATCGATATTCTGGACTGCTACGCATTAAGGCCTGAGCAGACAGAACGTAGCCTCGTGGTTGGTCCTAATATAGCATCATTTCGCCCACACAAATGGTAGGTTGGACGCGGCCAGCCGGAAGTTGTCCATCGCCGGGGCTGGCGACTCAGGACTTAGGTACAAACCGGGTGGTTATAATTAAAGTGCAACTGCTCACAGAGGCCCATTGTGAGCTGTAATTATTGTGTGGCAGTGAAACTTAGTAGATATTCTTAATTCGTTAATGCGAAACCGATTTACGCTGAAAAATAGTGAGTTAAAATTTTGGCCAGCGGGTGCAAATCTGTCGTGTGAATGCAAGGAATACGGATAAAAATGTTTCCATGCATAACGGATTAGGGACTCAACGTGAGCATTACTGAACTATCAGTTTAATAAACTATGACTTACAGAAGAAGGAAACACTGGTAGAAGCCGACCTCGGGATAGATCAATTTGGATCCAGGAAAAATGTAGGGACATGCGAGGCAGTACTGACCCTACAACTTCTCTTAGAAGATACGTTGAACAAATGCGAACCTACTTTCACAGCTTTGTAGATTTGGAGAAGTCTTTTGAGATTGTCGACTGGAATACACTCTTTGAAATTCTGAAGGTAGCGAGGGTCAAATATAGGAAGTGCTAGGTTATTTACAACTTGTACAGAAACCAGAGGACAGTTGTAAGAGTCGAAGGGCATAAAAGGGAAGCAGTGGTTGAGAAGGAAATGAGAAACTATTTTTAGTCGAGTCCCAGTATTATCAATATTGTTTACTCTGTACTCTGAGCAAGCTGTGAAGGAGAGCGAGAAGAAATCTGGAAAGAGAATTAAAGTTCAGGGAGTGGCAGTAAAAGCTGCGATTAGTCAATGACATTGTAATTCCGTCAGAGACAGCAAAGGACTAGGAAGAGCAGCTGAACGGAATGGACAGTGTCTCGAAAAGAGGATATTATATTAACACTAACAAAAGCAAAAAAAGATAATGGAATGTAGTAGAATTAAATCAGGCAATACTGAGGGAATTAGATTAGAAAATGACACACCAAAATTAATATATTAGTTCTGCTATTTAGGCAGAAAAATAACTTATCGTGGCCGAAGTACAGAGGATACAATACCTGTATGTAGAATGGCAATGGCAAAAAAAGCGTTTCTGAATGAGAGAAATTTGATGATATTGAATATAAAATTAAGTGTTAGGTAGTCTTTTCTGAGGGTTTATCTGGACTGTAGCCTTGTAGGGAAATGAAACGTAGACGATAAGCAGTTCAGACCAAAAGAGAATAGATGCTTTTGATATGTGGTACTGCAGAAGAATGCTGAAGATGGGTACATCGCATAACTATTGTGGAGGTACTGCATATAATTTGGCAGAAAAGAAATTTGTGGTATAACTTTAATATAAGAATGTATCGGTAGATAGAACACATTATGAGATATTAAGGGATCACCAGTTTAGTACTGGAGGTGAGTGCGGGTGAGGGAGGGGGGGGGGGGTCGGTAAAATTATAGACGGAGACCAAGAGATGAATTCAGTAAGAAGGTTCAGAAGAATATAGGTTGCAGTAGTTATTCGGAGATAGAGGCTTTCACAGGATAGAGTAGCGTGGAGAGCTGTATCAAACCATTCTTCGGACTGGAGACCACAACAACAACGTCTTCAAGCGTCTGCCAGTTCAGTTTTTGCGCTTCTCAGTGCCGCTCTGTCATAGGTTGTGCTGCCCTTCTTTGTGCCCGTTTAATATCCCCTGTTAGCCTTATCTGATACAGGTCCTACACACTTGGGCAATTTTCTTGACAATCTGTTTCACTCAGGTATTTGTATGAGTTGTCCGACTCCAATTGTGACTCATTGGTGTTATAGCCATAGGATTCTACGTTTTTGCTTTGTAAAGTGCTCAATTTTATATTTCTGCACATTTAAAACAAGTCTCCGACCTTTGCACCACTATGAAATCTTATCAAGGTCTGACTGGGTATTTACGCGGTTTCTCTCAGGTAATACTTCATTATAGACAGTTGCGTTGTCTACACAAAGTTTGAGGTTATTACTTTTATTGTTTACCAGCTCATTAATATAAAACATGAATGCCAAGTGTTGCAACACAGTTCCCTTGGCCACGCCTATACCTATTTCTGCATCAGTCGCTGGCTCTCCATCTACATTAACATGTTTCATTCTCCTTAGCAAGATATCCTTAGCCTAGCCACAAACTTCATTTGATACCCCACTTTATTTCACAGAAATTGTGTAAGTTACTTTTCCCTAATAGCTGGGAAATGTCTGAATTGCGAGTTCGGTGCTGTAGGTTATCCCTAATACCTAGGAAATGTCTGAATTGCGAATTCGGTGCTGTAGGTTATCCCTAATACCTGGGAACTGTCTGAATTGCGAGTTCGGTGCTGCAGGTTATATTATGAACATCTGGACGTCGTATACAGTTACATACAACACGGATCAAGTTATGCACTACTAGACCACTAAAATTTGCTGCAAAAAGGTGGATGCCTTCCAAAAATTAGTGCACTTCTGGAAATTGTTTTAATCACTCCGATATGAATAATCATATTTTTCTCCCATTTACGAGCTCCATTTAGAAAGAAGGGCAAAGACAGATTTTTCATAACAGAGGCGTACTTGAGTGATTAAGACTGTTCCATAATTCCACAAATTTTTGGAAAGCAGGACTCTAATTTTCTTGGTCTATATCTTGTTTTGTATGCGGTAAAGCATTTGAAAACTGTTTCCCCAAGAAAGTAGTTAAATCTAATTATAAGAAACCATGCAAAAAACCTTGGCTTACTAAAGGAATAAAAATATTTTGTAACCACAAACTGTATCTAACAACAAGAAAGAGTAATGACCCTGAAACAGCCAAATATTATAAAAACTACTGTGCTACATTAAGAAAGGTTATTAAAAAGTCCATAAGCATGTGCATCATGTCTGAGATTAATACGTCTGATAACAAAATCAAAACAATTTGGAATATTATTAGAAGGGAGACAGGGCAACCAAGAGTATAGGATGACGGCATCACCATCAAAGCAAATGGAAACTTGATAAACAACAAGCTGGAAAGCTAAAACATTTTGAATAATCATTTTTTAAATGTTGTAGAGAAAATAGATTCTAAATGTTCATGAGAAGAAGCAAGGCAGCTAATGGAAGAGACCTTACCTACACCATTTGATACAACTGAAATTCCACCCACCTCTCATTCTGAAATTAGGAAGATAATAAACTCTCTCAAGAATAAAAGCTCACATGGAATTGATGGCATTTCCAGCTGGACAATAAAAGCTTGTTCCCAAGAAATAAGTGGGATTCTTAGCCACATATATAATAGCTCTCTGAAGCAGGGTATTTTCCCAGATAGACTGAAGTATGCCATTGTTAAACCACTGCATAAAAAAGGGGATACGCCTGATGTCAACAATTACCGCCCAATCTCCCTTCTGACTGCCTTATCAAAATTCTCTAAAAAGTAATGAATTGTAGAGTAGCTTCACACCTTTGTAAAAATAAAGTTTTAACAAAATGTCAATTTGGTTTCCAGAAGGGTTTTTCAACGGAAAATGCTATATTTACTTTCACTAATGAAATATTAAATGCTCTGAGTAACCAGACTCACCCATTGGAATATTTTGTGATCTATCAAATGCTTTTGATTGTGTAAATCATGGAATACTTCTAGATAAGCTCAAGTACTGTGGTATGAATGGGACAATGCTCAAATGGTTTAAATCATACCTAACTGGAAGAGTACAGAAAGTTGAAATAAGCAGTTCACCTAATATGCAAAAAACTGGTGATTTCTCAAACTGGGGAACAATCAAGAAGGGGGTGCCGCAAGGTTCGGTCTTGGGTCCTCTGCTGTTCTTAATATATATTAATGACTTGCCATTCTACACTCCTGGAAATGGAAAAAAGAACACATTGACACCGGTGTGTCAGACCCACCATACTTGCTCCGGACACTGCGAGAGGGCTGTACAAGCAATGATCACACGCACGGCACAGCGGACACACCAGGAACCGCGGTGTTGGCCGTCGAATGGCGCTAGCTGCGCAGCATTTGTGCACCGCCGCCGTCAGTGTCAGCCAGTTTGCCGTGGCATACGGAGCTCCATCGCAGTCTTTAACACTGGTAGCATGCCGCGACAGCGTGGACGTGAACCGTATGTGCAGTTGACGGACTTCGAGCGAGGGCGTATAGTGGGCATGCGGGAGGCCGGGTGGACGTACCGCCTAATTGCTCAACACGTGGGGCGTGAGGTCTCCACAGTACATCGATGTTGTCGCCAGTGGTCGGCGGGAGGTGCACGTGCCCGTCGACCTGGGACCAGACCGCAGCGACGCACGGATGCACGCCAAGACCGTAGGATCCTACGCAGTGCCGTAGGGGACCGCACCGCCACTTCCCAGCAAATTAGGGACACTGTTGCTCCTGGGGTATCGGCGAGGACCATTCGCAACCGTCTCCATGAAACTGGGCTACGGTCCCGCTCACCGTTAGGCCGTCTTCCGCTCACGCCCCAACATCGTGCAGCCCGCCTCCAGTGGTGTCGCGACAGGCGTGAATGGAGTGACGAATGGAGACGTGTCGTCTTCAGCGATGAGAGTCGCTTCTGCCTTGGTGCCAATGATGGTCGTATGCGTGTTTGGCGCCGTGCAGGTGAGCGCCACAATCAGGACTGCATACGACCGAGGCACACAGGGCCAACACCCGGCATCATGGTGTGGGGAGCGATCTCCTACACTGGCCGTACACCACTGGTGATCGTCGAGGGGACACTGAATAGTGCACAGTACATCCAAACCGTCATCGAACCCATCGTTCTACCATTCCTAGACCGGCAAGGGAACTTGCTGTTCCAACAGGACAATGCACGTCCGCATGTATCCCGTGCCACCCAACGTGCTCTAGAAGGTGTACGTCAAGTACCCTGGCCAGCTAGATCTCCGGATCTGTCCCCCATTGAGCATGTTTGGGACTGGATGAAGCGTCGTCTCACGCGGTCTGCACGTCCAGCACGAACGCTGGTCCAACTGAGGCGCCAGGTGGAAATGGCATGGCAAGCCGTTCCACAGGACTACATCCAGCATCTCTACGATCGTCTCCATGGGAGAATAGCAGCCTGCATTGCTGCGAAAGGTGGATATACACTGTACTAGTGCCGACAGTGTGCATGCTCTGTTGCCTGTGTCTATGTGCCTGTGGTTCTGTCAATGTGATCATGTGATGTATCTGACCCCAGGAATGTGTCAATAAAGTTTCCCCTTCCTGGGACAATGAATTCACGGTGTTCTTATTTCAATTTCCAGGAGTGTATATTCACGAAGATGCAAAGCTGGTAATTTTTGCCGTTGATACAAGTATAGCTATCAAACCCAACAGACGAGAATTCACCTGTGAAATTGTAAATGATGTTTTTCAGAAAATTATTAAGTGGTTCTCTGCAAATGGGCTCTCATTAAACTTTGACAAAACACAGTATATACAGTTCCACACAGTAAATATATAGACTTCGATCAGAAATCGGTATCTAAGGTAGAATATTCAAAATTTCTAGGTGTATACATTGATGAGGTGTTGAACTGGAAAAAACACAATGAGGATCTGCTGAAACGTTTGAGTTCAGCTACTTATGCTATTAGAGTCGTTGCAAATTTTGGCGATAACATCTTAGTAAATTAGCTTATCACACCAATTTTCATTCTCTGCTTTCGTATGGCATCATATTCTGGTGTAACTCATCATTGAGTAAAAGAGTATTCATTGCACAAAAGCGTGTAATCAGAATAATTGCTGGAGCTCATCCAAGGTCATCCTGCAGACACTTATTTAAAGAGCTAGGGATCTTCACTGTAGCCTCACTATATATATATTTACTTATGAAATTTGTTATTAACAATCGGAACGAATTCAAAAGTAATAGCAGTGTACATGGCTATAACACTAGGCGAAAGGATGATCTTCACTACTCAAGGTTAAACCTAATTTTGGCTCGGAAGGGGGTAAATTATACTGCCACAAAAATCTTTGGTCACTTACCTAATAGCATCAAAAGTCTGACAGATAGCCATATAGCATTTAAAAGGAAATTAAAAGAATTTCTTAATGGCGACTCCTTCTACTCATTAGATGAATTTTTGGATATAGTAAGTGGGTAATTTTCCCAAACCCCACAAAAAAAATATTAAGTGTCATGTAATATTTTGTGTAATGTAATATCTTGTATAGACACCTTTTATAAACCTGACACGTTCCACATCATTACAAAGTGTCGTATTCATGATCTATGTAACAAGTACTAATCTAATCCAATCTGCTGTAAAAAATCTCAGGCACTCATGAGACACTTTTCACAGCATATTATTCAGTCTTCATATGCAACAGTAAGTGCGACATCCAATAATGTAGTGTGATACAAAATCCAAGTGTTTATCTTATTTGTAAAAATTATTCTGTCTTTATGATAAGCAGCAGGTTTGAACACATACTATGCCATGATATAACTTGCATAAGGTTTTTTTTATCGTTTTACATTTATATCAATACTATCACAAACTTCATTGCTCACATGGCAACTATAGGTAAATCTGATCTAAAAAACGTGGACTAGTGATAACGTGTTTTATTGTATGATGCAGTTCCATGTCAAAACGTTTGATGTACATAACGTAGTTGTAGGAATGAAATTCTATTAATTAAAATGAAACTAGAATGTGGAACCCTAATTTACTTATTACACTAGAAATTTGGAGAAATCGTCGACGTTTCTGGACTTGTATTTTCCCTTTTTTCGAAAAAAATCTAGTCCAAGCTTTAACCGCAGCCATTATATTTCCTTTATTCTACTGAGAAAAAGGAAGATCTTCAATCAAATCAGCAACAAGCTGCATAGACAACGGAACAAAACATAAAAGACGAAATAACAAGGTCCTGAACCAAGGCCGCAATATGGCGGCTAGAAACAAAGGGGACTGTCACGTGATTTCAGTTTCCGGTGGGTCAACGGCAAAGCAGCAGGGTGTGGCCTTGCGCAAGGCACTAGCGGACGGCTTCCCACGACTCATCTGCAGCGCCGCTGTCCAATCTTCAGCACGGAATTTTAGGAAAACTAATAGATGATTATTCGACATCGAGCAACTGTTGGCACGTAATTCGAAGAGTTTGCAGTAAACTTTGCTGTTGCTGGCTACTTTGCTTTTAGTGCACTTTGGATTGTGCAATGCTGCATTTTAATCGTGTAATGACAGCAATATCTCTCTCCAGTACGGAATCCATTGACCGTATATACGTAGGCTGGATCACATAAAACTGTACATCTCTCATTTCGTGAATAGTTCGCGATATCGGAATGGGGTTTTCGGCAAACAATAGTAGACAGAGGGCGCGTAACTTCGTTGTAAGGGTAATATTTCAAACTCTTGTGTCAGCCTACACATTGAGGCAAGCATGTTTTCTTGTTTTGTCGTTTGATGGGATTCGAAAACTCTAGCAAACACAAGTACTGTGACATAACTGTCGCTAATGTTGGCGCTGAAGTATCCTAGTAATGTGCTAAAGTTGAAAGGCGAGGCATCCAGAATCAGCTGTTGTGATCTAAACACCGCCGAGCCGTGCTCTCGTGCCGTGCCATACCGCAAAAAGATACGCCTACGATGCTAGGATGAAACTTATTTCCTGTTACATGACACAGATACAAAGTCAGATACGATTGTTGTGTGCTACCTCCTAGCTTATCAGATGGCGCTCAAGAAAACTATTTCAGATGTTTGCACACATTCGCGTTTCAGTGAACAGCTTTTGCAGAAACAAGTAGAAAGTCGAAAGGCTTGATGCAAAGTCGGAACCTGCCGGTGTTTACTCCACAACAGCCGCTTCCGTCCGTCTTGCCTTTCAACTTTAGCACATTTCTCGAATATTTTTGATAGAAGTTTCAATGTTATTGACTTTAACAACCGTTATATCACTGTACTGGTGCAATAAAGAGCTTTCGATTGCCGCTCGTTTGATTTGGAAAAAAACTATACTTGCTTCAGAATCTCAGTTGATAGAACAGTTAAGAGTATTTCCCATGCAAAAAATTACTTGTCTCTCTGCCTACCATTTGCCGAAAACCTCGTTTCGACATCTCGAACCATTCATATTCCAGAAAGTGTTCAAGACATCAAAACAAGGTTCCCGCTAAATGATCTTATGCAAACGGCTGGAAAGTTTGCTGTACGATTAATACTGAAAACTTTTTTCTATCGAGATACAGAATTTTTTTTCACTGGCCGCCCATATTTTACGACCCACCACCTAATTGCTTAAGATGGGTCTTTATTGACCACTTGGCCGCTGCGATCGGTATATGGGCGCTGATGTGGCTGAACCTCCACACCAGTTCCCGCATTCAATCACACCGTTGCCCGGGTCCCGCCAAGTGGAGGCCGGTCATAGTTGATCGTGTTTTGTTTTTGTCTCTTTTATTTTGTTTTCTTTTACTTGGTTATCTTTGTTTGCTATTTTTCTTTCTTTTCTTTTCTTTATGGCACTTTTCCCAAACCGTTTAACAAAAATTTGACATGAAATTTGAATTTTGAAAAAGAAATACAAAAATATAGTTTAGAATGAAGAAGAGGAAAGAAGATAGGAAAGGAAGAAGTTTATAGTCCCTCCACCCTGGGGAACTGAGGATGAAAGCCTTGGAATTAGTCGTCAAGCCATTGATCCTCAGTCTCCAATCCTTTGCTTACCTTTAACTAATCTGTAATTCCTATGCTAATTACTAAAGCTGTTACTACGATAATTACGCTATTGACAGGTTTAAAGTGCCGTGTTCGCCTGTGGCAATTGCGGCGGTGCGCCGACAATGTTTACATCTATTCAAGTTGAGCTTTAGTTATGTGTAATGGTCCAAATGGCTCTGAGAACTATGGGACTTAACTGCTGAGGTCATCAGTCCCCTAGAACTTAGAACTACTTAAACCTAACCCACCTAAGGACATCCCACACATCCATGCCCGAGGCAGGGTTCGAACCTGCGACCGTAGCGGTCGCGCGGTTCCAGACTGTAGCGCCTAGAATCGCTCGTCCAATCCGGCCGGCAGTTATGTGTAATATATTGTGATATCTGTATTTTTAGACTAATGCATTTCTGCCGGTCTTCTTTCTGTTTCGGTTTTCATCCTCCACACTATGGCGTATAGACAAAAAAATGGCTCTGAGCACTATGGGACTCAACTGCTGAGGTCATTAGTCCCCTAGAACTTAGAACTAGTTAAACCTAACTAACTGGCGTATAGACACCTTTTATAAACCTGACACGTTCCACATCATTACGAAGTATCGTATTCATGATCTGTGGAACAAGTACGAACAAGTACTAATTTAATCCAATCTGCTGTAAAAAATCTCAGGCACTCATGAGACACATTTCACAGCATATTATTCAGTCTTGATATGCAACAGTAAGTGCGACATCCAATAATGTAGGATCCTTGTACACCTGGTGTGGGTGGTAGGTTTGATCCCTCCGACTGCACGCAAGTACCACTAGTTTTTCCAATTCAGCAGGGTCAGTAGGGATATTTTCTGTCTTCAGTGTCATTCTGTCTGATTTTTCAGTGGTCGGGAAGCAGACGTAGCTACCAAGTGGATGGAGTAGTCTGGTCAGTAGTCTCTGGGCCGTAACAAAGATATCTTTATGTTCTAAGCTACTTAATCTAAGATTTAGGTCTACATTATTATAGTCAGTATGCCAGCTCTTCCCTTTTTACCGAAACTTTCCTTTTTATTTACACTACCGGCTGCACTCTCCTCACTTGCCTTCTCATTTGCACTGTCGTCTACACTCTGGCCATCTTCACTATCGCGATTTTCTGTTAAGAGGTTTTCATCGAGAGGTATCACTCTCTTCCCTTTAGTTTCGCAGCTACTGGTATGCTGTTGTGATTATTTGTACTGAAGTGTTGCGCTGTGTTGTGAAGGGGATGAGGGATTAATTATCCCTCCTGACACAAAATTCACTGGACTTATGTAGCCTGTGCATCGTTTAGTGTCATACATCTTCTGTGTAATGTCTGTCGTTTGGTCTTCCATGTGAGCGTTCGTAGAGTGAAATCGTTGGTACGTTCTCCGCATAACATCTGGTTTTATACTATCCGTATGTCAACTGAGGTATCAGATTGTTCTGTGTGTGGTGTTGTTTGTGTGGTTGTCTTCCTTCTGCGTGTTTTTGTCTGCATTGTGTGTCACTTCGAACTCCAGCTCATCAATTCGTGAGGGTAGTACACTCTGATAGTTTACCCAGTAGTAAACCTGCTTTTTCAATTGTCTGGCTACTTCGTAGTGTATGGCACCGTTCAATGCCATGTCGTCTACGTAGTCTATGGTATTTAAGTAGCTTTCTTGCACTGCCTGCATTCCTTGAAGAGATGGAATATCTTGTACGAGTGTAGAGTCATTGGAGAGCAGTCCCATCTGCCTGCGCCAGTTTACTGCTCTCAGAGGTTGCGATTTGTGGTCGAGAGTGATTTGTGCTTCGTTTTGTGCTTCCTGAAATAACTATATTCTTCTCGATGAAAGTATGTACATTCCTAAAAGGAAGACGCGGTAAAAAAAAAGGGAAGTACAGAAATATAGTACATGTCAATGACTGCAGTCAAATTTATTGTAAAAATGCTGGAAAATAGATGAAGTGTCGCGTCTTGCAGTTTTTAATATACCGCCACTATGATTTATTTTTGCAGATTATTCGTTGTGCGTGTGTGTGTGTGTGTGTGTGTGTGTGTGTGTATTGTGTGTGTATTAAACTCGGGTCCTAGAAACGACGGAGAGGCTTCGTCCAGCCGTACCCCTCAGTGGTTCACAACCCCACAACAGGTCACAGCAGTCCACCCACCCCACTGCCCCCCACATCGGACCCAGGATTATTGTGCGGTTCGGCCCGCACGGAACCCCCCCCCCCTCCCCCCCCCCCCCCCCCATGAACGTCTCATACCAGATGAGTGTAACCCCAAATGTTTGCTGGTGTACGCGTACGTGGAGACAGTGTTTGCGCAGCAATCGCCGACATAGTGTAACTGAGGCGGAATAAGGGGAACCAGCTCGCATTTGCCAAGGTAGGTGGAAAACCGCCTTAAGAACGATCCACAGGCTGCCCGGCAAAACGGACCTCGACACTTATCTGCCGGGCGGATTCGTGCCGGGGACCGGCACGCCTTACCGCTCGGGAAGCAGCGCGTTACACTGCGCGGCGGGCGGGCTTTTATTCTTTGTACTTGTACACATTTGCTACTACATAACTGATGGAATTCAATGTTCATTTTTATGCTCTCAATGAGGTTTTAATTATTTTTTTGATGAGACTTTTCCCACAGTTGCTAGTTTTCTATTAGAACTCCCAGTTACAGAACTTAGTTGGAACTCCGACTGAATTTAAGTGCTTGCAAGGTGAAGATGTATTGTACCAAATAAATCAAAATCTATCATGACATCAGTAAAAAAAGTGAGGTTCCTGAAAGTTTCACTGCTTTTGAGGCATGGCAGAAATATCACACAGACGAGATGGCTCACACAAAGAAATGCGTCATATACGACGTTTCCGAGTCTACCACCACGGCAAATGCGCTCCACCTGCAGGCCAGGCGCTTCCGCTCCTTGGGAGCGGCAATCACAGTGTTACCGCCTCTTAGCACCCCTCACCGTTCTAACATGCCACAGATGCCTATTATTATTATAACACAACAATAAAATATTTAAATCTAACAATAATTTGTTTGCTTTAGTGCTTAGTTAATCGCTTTGGCATAAATTTCAAGAAACTGAAGTGCAGAGATATACATTGTTTGAAACTGATTCTTGCAAAAAAAATAAAATTTGCGTGTCGTGTATTTGATCTAAGACCCACAATACATACAAACTGTAACAGCTTTGACAAGGTCATAATTTGCACGATATAAATTCGAAGTGTGCAATCAGCATTTCACTTAGCACCACAATGTTATGAACACATGTCTGCAGAGACTAGTGTTAGTGAGCATGTAAATGGTCGTTTCTGCATATATTTGGAAAACTCAGACTTTGTTATTTTTTCCCGTCTTTTCTTACTGAAAGTCCTGCTCGTAATCTTCTAGAATTTCTCGTAATTTTCGAGGCCCACAGTTTTCACGCTACGCTATTAATCTCCGACAGTTCGCTGAATAATATAGAGATTGGTGTATAATACACGTAAGTTAAAACCCCTGTCGAGGTTTTCTGTTTGTATGTGAAGACTAATCTGAGGAGCTACTGTACCCACATTGATACATTTTTGGCTTAGAGATACGCTGAGTCATGATGCAGGTTTGTGTATATAATTTACAAATATTTAGTGCAAATTGACTGGACTATGATGAATTACACTCCTGGAAATGGAAAAAAGAACACATTGACACCGGTGTGTCAGACCCACCATACTTGCTCCGGACACTGCGAGAGGGCTGTACAAGCAATGATCACACGCACGGCACAGCGGACACACCAGGAACCGCGGTGTTGGCCGTCGAATGGCGCTAGCTGCGCAGCATTTGTGCACCGCCGCCGTCAGTGTCAGCCAGTTTGCCGTGGCATACGGAGCTCCATCGCAGTCTTTAACACTGGTAGCATGCCGCGACAGCGTGGACGTGAACCGTATGTGCCGTTGACGGACTTTGAGCGAGGGCGTATAGTGGGCATGCGGGAGGCCGGGTGGACGTACCGCCGAATCGCTCAACACGTGGGCGTGAGGTCTCCACAGTACATCGATGTTGTCGCCAGTGGTCGGCGGAAGGTGCACGTGCCCGTCGACCTGGGACCGGACCGCAGCGACGCACGGATGCACGCCAAGACTGTAGGATCCTACGTAGTGCCGTAGGGGACCGCACCGCCACTTCCCAGCAAATTAGGGACACTGTTGCTCCTGGGGTATCGGCGAGGACCATTCGCAACCGTCTCCATGAATCTGGGCTACGGTCCCGCACACCGTTAGGCCGTCTTCCGCTCACGCCCCAACATCGTGCAGCCCGCCTCCAGTGGTGTCGCGACAGGTGTGAATGGAGGGACGAATGGAGACGTGTCGTCTTCAGCGATGAGAGTCGCTTCTGCCTTGGTGCCAATGATGGTCGTATGCGTGTTTGGCGCCGTGCAGGTGAGCGCCACAATCAGGACTGCATACGACCGAGGCACACAGGGCCAACACCCGGCATCATGGTGTGGGGAGCGATCTCCTACACTGGCCGTACACCACTGGTGATCGTCGAGGGGACACTGAATAGTGCACGGTACATCCAAACCGTCATCGAACCCATCGTTCTACCATTCCTAGACCGGCAAGGGAACTTGCTGTTCCAACAGGACAATGCACGTCCGCATGTATCCCGTGCCACCCAACGTGCTCTAGAAGGTGTAAGTCAACTACCCTGGCCAGCAAGATCTCCGGATCTGTCCCCCATTGAGCATGTTTGGGACTGGATGAAGCGTCGTCTCACGCGGTCTGCACGTCCAGCACGAACGCTGGTCCAACTGAGGCGCCAGGTGGAAATGGCATGGCAAGCCGTTCCACAGGACTACATCCAGCATCTCTACGATCGTCTCCATGGGAGAATAGCAGCCTGCATTGCTGCGAAAGGTGGATATACACTGTACTAGTGCCGACATTGTACATGCTCTGTTGCCTGTGTCTATGTGCCTGTGGTTCTGTCAGTGTGATCATGTGATGTATCTGACCCCAGGAATGTGTCAATAAAGTTTCCCCTTCCTGGGACAATGAATTCACGGTGTTCTTATTTCAATTTCCAGGAGTGTAAAATCTTCTGCCACGTTGTTCTGTCTGTATGTTGAGGCTTAATCAGCAACTACGGCAGGAATTTTGATACGATTTTCAGTAATAGAAAGACTGATTCACGGAGAAAGTTTGTGTTCATAAATTGTTATCGCTACGCCGGACAAGATGTCCGGCTGTAGATAGTGCTACCCGTGCCAAGCTTGGGCGGGTCGCTAGTGTAAAAATGTAAATGCTTTGAGCAAACTGTTGTTTGAAAGAGGTGGAGGAGGATATGATGCGTGACCTAGCTCACCATCCTTGGATCAGTGGCTGACCACATTTAAAGTGCAAGTACTGTAATGCGTTTTCGGCGAGCGCTCTTCCGGCCGAAAGCACCTTTTAAGTCGCGCGTCAGGCCACGTTCTGTCTGCTCGCGTCTTAACATGTAACACCACTACAGAATTTTCAAAAAATCATATTTTTATTGGCTTAAAAGATTTTTGAACCTCCTACAATATGAGGCAAGAAGTCTATTCCATGCAAAAAATTGTTGTATGGAATTTTCGAGCTTCTCCCGTAGCGCCTCGGATGAACCGAAACGGTCTACCTGCACCAACTGCACCCACTGTAGTGTCTGAGTATAATTAGAAGAATTTCAGAACAGTAACACATTAGCTTGGCGTCAGCAAGAATCAGTACGTGTACGAAAAGGACAATTCGTTCGCTTCGAATCTCGATTTTTGTGTGCAATTTTACTTTTGATAGCTTATTTGTGTTCTTACTGTATACAGTTTCGTCTTACAAGTAAGAATGAGTAGTAAGAAAGTGTTCTCGATCGGAAAAGGTGCGGAAACATCGTATTCAACGCGGCGTCGGAGCAGTATGTCATCAAAGCGTCCAAAGAATAGATATGAGGCTGCCTGATAAGAAACTGAAAGAGAGTGACCAGGATTTTGATGAGAATTACGAACTGAGCTCTAGGATTACAAATTTTCTTGCCGTTTTCTCTGTTATTTCTCAGTACGTGAAATGTAAAACGTGTAATGCAGACATCATGTTGCAAGAACGAAGGCCACGATTCTTAGGCTCCACAACAATTATTACTTCTCCAAACTGCCCAGAAGTTGTTATACCAAGTACTAAATTTATACGGAACCCATATCATATCAACCATCGAACCGTCCTAGCAATGAACCTGCTTGGAATAGGGTTAAACGGAATTGTAAAGGTTTATGAGTTCATGGAATTACCACGATCGTTCCATGATAAACTTGAGGATATGACTTCGATCGCAAAGGGCAACAGTAGGACAGGGCAGTCCTAGGAGAGCAGATTAGTGGTAAGAGTTTTCTAAAAGTAAATTTTTTTCATTTGTCCATGTCTATAACACCTTTTTCTCGGAATATTATTTTCCAAAACAGTATGCAGCATAGCTCCATCAATTTTCAATCGTTGTATGTGAAAATTTAACTACATCTTCGAAATTACATTACAAAGTGAACCACATAGGGGATTTTCGATTAACTAATTTAAACGATATTCATTAACAAATTATTGTCCTTTTGGTGAAAATTGAACGACTTTATTCAAACACTCGCAAATTATACAAAAATCAATACTTCTACGCTGAAGAGCCAAAGAAAGTGGTATACCTGCCTAATATCGAGTAGGGCTCCTGCCAACAAACAGAGCTCCCGCAACACAACATGGCATGGACTCGGCTAATGTGTGAAGTAGTGCTGCAGGGAACTGACCCCACCAATCCTGCAGGCCTGACCATAAATACGTAAGAGTACGAGGGGGTGGAGATCTCTTCTGAGCAGCACGTTGCAAGGCATCCCAAATATCCTCAATAACGTTATTGTCTGGAGACTTTGATGGCCAGCGGAAGTGTTTAAACTCAGAAGAGTGTTCCTGGAGCCACTCTGTAGCAGTTCCAGACATGTGAGGTGTCGCAGTGTCCTGTTGGAATTGCCTAAGTCCGTCGGAATGCACAATGGACATCGGCGTATGCACGTGATCAGACAAGCTCTTCGTACGTCTCACCTGTCAGAGTCTTATCTAGACGTATCAGGGGTCCCATATCACTTCATCTGCACAAGCCCAACATCATTACAGCGCCTCCACCCGCTTGAGCAGTCTGCTGCTGACATGGATTCAAGAGGTTGTCACCATACCCGTACACGTCTGTCTGCTCGATACAATTTGAAACGAGACTCGTCCGACCAGGTAACGTGTTTCCGGTCATCAACATTCCCATGTCGGTGTTGACGGGCCCAGGCGAGGCGTAAAGCTTCATGTCGTGCGGTCATCAAGGGTACACGAGTGGGCCTTCGGCTCCGAGAGCCCATATCGATGATGTTTCGTTGAATGGTTCACACGCTGACACTTGCTGATGGCCCAGCACTGAAATCTGAAACAAGTTGCAGAAGAGTTGCACTTCTGTCACGTTGAACGATTCTCTTCAGTCGTCGTTAGTTCTGTTCTTGTAGGGATGTTGGAAATTTGATTTTTTGCCGGATTTCTGATATTCACGGTACACTCGTGAAATGGCCGTACGGGAAAACCCCACTTTGTCGCTACCTTGGAGATCCTGTGCACCATCGCTCGTGCGCCGACTATAATACCACTTTCAAACTCACTTAAATATTGATAACCTACTATCGTAGCAGCAGTAACCGATCTAACAACTGAGCCGGACAATTTAAGTCTTATATAGACGTTGCCGAGCGCAGCGCCGTATTCTGCGTGTTTACATATCTCTTAATGAATATGGATGCATATACCAGCTTCTTTGGCGCTTCAGTGTAAAATCTCCTACGTAGCTTACTGGCTACACTCATGCAGACTACATTGATTTTTATTTTTCTTTTCTGCAGATTCAAACTGGCACCAGCTATAGTGCTTGTCGCAGATCACCGCAAATTCAAAATGGCTTGGGAAAATTGTTGCACTGTCGTCATTTTGTAATATTTTCCCACAAAATTCTTTGGTTATATACTTAAATATATGCTCCATAACAACGCCAAGTATTATTTCTCTATCACTTTTTCTTCCACCCAAAACAAAAGGCCATTGAAACTCGTTGTTAGGCCGTTACAGTGGTGTTTCCCCTTAATGCTGTGAGGAGAAGCAGTAAAGACAATTCAGTATGTAAGCGATCGAAGTGGTATTGGCAGAATCGAAGGAGGAACTACACTCTATGATGAACAGGGTAGCAAAACGGCTAAGAGTGCGAAATGAGAATAACTGTGGTACGACGAGAATCGTCGTACATCAACTTTTCGCCATACATTGCCTGACACAAAATATAATATGGAGCACCTAGAAGGGGGGGGGGGAGGGGGGGGGGGGGGGAAACGAAATAAAACTTCAGGGATTGAGGGGCTATGTCATATTATTTCAGTGTTTACACGATCGTCTACAATTTACTTTGCAATATGAACCCTCCCCCCCCCCCCCCTTCCTTATCAGTGTGGCGTTGCAGCCCTCTGGCCTGGACGCGTACATGCACTGATTCGGCTGGGATTTGTGTTATAAAGCCGTTGTATCGTCTTCTGAGGCAAACTGTCCCAAAACTGTTGTATCTGCTCCTCAATACTGGCACTGGAACGGAGTTGACGACCGTGCCGGGCCCACAGATCTGGGGGTCTTGCTGGCCACAGGAGTACCTCAGTGTCGCGCAGGCAATTCGTAGAGACAAGTGCCATGTGTGGAAGAGCACTGTCCTGCTGAAAAATCGTCCCACGATATTGTCGCATGAGAGGTAGAACGTGAGGACGGAGGACGTCCGTGACATACCACATGCCGTCAGAGGGCCCTCAATCACTACCAGTCGTGACCTGAAATCACACCCATCTGCTTCCCACACAATGACGCCAATAGTAACACTACTGTGTCTCTCGAAAACACTGAAAGAATGGAACCTCCTCAGGTTACTGCCATAATCGCTGTCGATGGTCAAGTGGAGTACTGCAGAACTGTAATTGATCGCCGAATGCAATGCGACGCGCCGGCTGGTGTGGTCGAGCGGTTCTAGGCGCTTCTGCCTGGAACCGCGCGACCGTTGCGGTCGCAGGTTCGAATCCTGCCTCGGGCATGGATGTGTGTGATGTCCTTAGGATAGTTAGGTTTAAGTAGTTCTAAGTTCTAGGGGACTGATGACCTCAGATGTTAAGTCCCATAGTGCTCAGAGCCATTTGAACCATTTGCAATGCGACGTCGTGCTTCCCGGTTACGGCACCACTCGTGTTGCAGTGTTATGCCCGCCACACACGATCCGGTATACCTGTAGGCCAAACTGTACAGGCGTAGCGATCTGCGCAGTCGACCACAAGAATAAAAAATCGTTTCTTTCTACCTGCGCAGCCGTGTAAACCTGAGCGTGTGTGTGAGTCATTCTGGCACGCCTGTACATGTTTTTGATCAGCTGGGGTTAGCTCCCTGAGTAGAGAGCGTCGGTTGTCTTTGTATTTACGTGTACAACAGTGTCAACTAGCGGCTACACGCACAGTGTGATCAACTTGTCAAATTGAAAAAGGAGCCAAGTGATGGAAGAGTTTATCCAAATGTATAGGTTGGAACCTTGTCTGTGGCAGGTGAAAATAAAGAGTACCACGACCGTGAAAAAAGAGAAGGAGCCTATGAAACACTTGTTATTAAATTGAAGGAGCTAGAACCCGATGCTACAAAGAAATCTGTAGTTAAGAAAATAAATAATGTAAGAAGTAATGTACGTAAAGAGATGAAGAAACGTGACATGTCAATGATGATGATGATGTCTGGTTTTGTGGGGCTCTCAACTACGTCGTCATCAGCACCCGTACGAAGTCCCATTTATACACAGTCCTTTTTTTGTTTTACACAGTGCGATCTAGCAACTGTCACGAATGATGATGATGAGGATGAAATGATGAGAACAACACAAACTCCCAGTCCCCGGGCAGAGGAAATCCCACAATCCGGCCGGGTGATATGTCAATGAAATCCGGAGCTTCAACTGACAACGTCTACACATCAAAATTGTGGTACTAAGATCTGTTCGATTTTCTTGGCGATGAAGATACTCCTGGCGCGTATGTGCAAACTTGGATGACGAGGATGGATGTGAGATCGATGAAGTAAGTACTCAGATTATTTATAATACTCATATAATTTAATTTAATTAAACTACATTTTGTATTTACAAATGAAAAGTTTATATTTAGAGTCCACGTTTTTTATTAATTAATGCAAAATGTTTTGAACTGTATGAATTATTAACTTACTAAGGCCAAACTTCTTCTTTTAGTCTATTTTTTGTTTCGAAGTACCGTATTGTCTTGCCATGGAACTTTGCCTTCATTCATGAAGTATGAAGTGAACCTATTTCTAAGCTGTTTAGCAGCATACGTTACGTTCCCGTGGTTCAAACGTTTCAGTGAAATCATATTTGATTCCGACGTATCCAAACCTGGCAGTAGCCCCAACGTACATCTCCTGATAGGTACTGTTTGGAGTCACTTAAAAGCTTGGATGTTGTTCCATCAAAAAATCATGCAATGCACATATTGCCATCACCATTTTTATTATGTTCTCTGGTTCCAAATTGATTTGAGTATGGGATATACGAAATCTGGATGCAAGTATTCCAAAACAATTTTCGACAACGTGTCTTGCTCTTGAAATGCGGTAGTTGTAAATTTCTTTACTAGCTGAATCTAGTTGCCCTTGTCGAAAAGGCTTCATAATATTAAGTGTAAGAGGAAAGGCATCATCAGCCACAAAAAAGGAAGGGACATTTTCAAAATGATCTGTAACATTGCATGGCTTTGGAAATTTGAGCTCATTACTCTCTAACTTTTCATAATATTTAGTATTCTGAATAACACCTCCATCAGAAACCCGTCCATTAGTTTCAAAATCCACTAAAAGGAACCGACAGTTAGCATCCACTATTGCAAAAAGTAGCACAGAGTGTCTGCCTTTGTAGTTGAAGAAAAAAGTTCCGCAATTTGCTAAGGAAACTATGTCTATTTGTTTACCATCCATGCCACCAAGACAATGTGGGAAATTCCATCTCTTCAAATGTTTTAGCATAACTTTCCATTTCTTAGCGGAGTCAGGAAACTGAAACAACAACAAATTAATTGTATTTTTTTCACACTGTGGATGTATACCGAAAAGATTGCGACGGGCTTTATAAATTTACTTTTACAAGCAAAATCAAAATAACAATTAAAATGACACAAAACCAATGCTTTTTTAAAAAGTTGGGTTATAAAGAAAATAAGAAATAGAAGTTTAAAATACTACAGTAAAACTATTTGTTTGATAATTTTTAAGACGGTTTGTGTTATTTTTATGTTATAGTTTTCTCTTATTTTAAATTATATTCCTAATATAAACATTGAAACCAGGGTAAATGACTTTTAGGGTCTAATAATATGCGTCCTTCAGGATGGAATCGTGGATGCTGCCCCACAAACACCCAGCGGTGAAGAATCCTCAGAGAAAAACGAGAGTCCTCAAAATTCCAAACAACTCCAGATATCACGACATAATTTGGCAAAAAAAGGAAAAGTGTGGAATTGACCAATGATGTCCTGCTATCAGTGAAAGATCATTTTAAAAAGCCTTCGCCCCACGATGGCAGGTATTATCTATTGGGAAAATCTATTGCAATGAGAATGAGGGCACTGGAAAAACGTCAGCGTTTGATTGTTGAAAGAAGAATCATTGACCTCCTATGGGAAGCTGAAATGGGAATGCTTAACGTGCCAATGAGTTCACACAGCTCCGAATATCCAAGCAGTCCCAGCTCAAGTACGAGCTCACTAAGTCCTACCGCAGCTGCTTCATATGATCAGTTTAACAACAAACAGCGCCTGCAGGATTGGTAACCAGTCAAGAACTTCCACACTCAGCAGCTACTTACTTAGCTACTTTTAATAACATTTGATTTTTGAGGCATTTTTAATTTTTCTATAGTCTTATTTGACGAATACTAGCAAATTTTCAATTATTTTTCTAATTTCATGTATTACTCATTATTATGCTTCAGTTAAAATTTTGTCTTTGAATTGTAAAAAGAGTTACTAAGAATAAAAAAATTTGAAAATGTATTTGTTTTACACATCTGAAGATACACTCCTTTCAGCACATTGTATATGGCGTCACACGTCTCTGGAATTATTTGCCAAGAGCTTGAGGTGATATTAAAAATGGTTCAAATGGCTCTGAGCACTATGGGACTCAACTTTTGAGGTCATCAGTCCCCTAGAATTGAGAATTACTTAAACCTAACTAACCTAAGGTCATCACACACATCCATGCCCGAGGCAGGATTCGAACCTGCGACAGTAGCGGTCGCGCGGTTCCAGACTGTAGGGCCTAAAACCGCTCTGCCGGCGCGGGTTATATTATAGTAGACTATTTGAGACATTTTTTTCTTTTTCTTCCTTTTTCTCTCGATATTCATACAAGTAGTTCTCTTTTCTCCAAAGATCTCTTTAATTTTCCTGCAGGCAGTATGTATCTTACCCTTGGTGAGATGAGCCTCTACATCCTTACATTTGTCCTCTAGCCATCCCTGCTTAGCCATTATGCAATTCCTGTCAATCTCTTTTTCAGACGTTTGTATACGCTTCTTTTTCTTTTTTTGTTTCTTTCTTTTTTTTGTTTTTTTTTTTTTTTTTTGGGCCTCCTTCCTCCCTTATAGCCCTACCTTTTCCTCTCCAAAAATGCCGCCATCCTCTAGTGTCGACGCAGCACGTAAAGCAGGGTGCTGTTAGTAGCAAGACTTATTGCCATAAACCGAAAATAAAAGCGGAGGCATACTCTGCTATGCCTCAGGGGGCGACGACACACTACTCAGAAATACACCTCTCTCTGCAGGTGTGAAGCAAGTGATGAGTTTAGAAACTAAAAGGGAAGAAATAAATAAAGACAGAAATGAAGGCAAATTAAAAACAGGGACGGCGGCACACACAAATGAAAACGAAACTGGCGAGATAATCCCATCGCCCATGGAATTAACGAAGTAATAATCCTCTAAGATAGATTACGTGTTTTCTAATTTTCCAATAATTTTTCATACAAGGTTCACACAATTCCCATGTTACCAATTGCCATATTATCAGTATCATAGAACAGTCTACTCTAGTGATGCCCAGAAGGCCAATGTCAAATCTTGGGTATAGGCAAGTCAAGGGTAGTGTGAAAGTCCGAGTGACAAAGATCCAGGGGTAAACTCAGGCAATTCCTGGACGAGGTGCCTTAGTCAACCCGGAACACCTTTTGATAACCATGAACCATTGCAACTTTCAGAAATCTTGCAAAAGTAATGGTATATTTCCGGTCAGATTCCGCCAGGCGATGCTGGCTCCACAGGTAGTACGTGAAAGAGACAGCATCGGTGAGGGAAAGGTGATAGATCGTGAAAATTGTGTGGCCCAAGAGCCACACCATTGCGTTACGTCGTGTTCGGGGGTTGGTCTGAATATCAGGGGTAAGGAACCAGTCGATTGACACATTGTCTGGTGTCGTCCCACCGATCAGCGCTAATAGCACACGTGCAAGGTCCCACACTTCTGTGACGTGAGGGCATAAGAGACGATGCTCTCTGGTGTCTACGTCACCACATCGGCCGCAAGCAGCCGAGGGCCGTAGGCGGATGGCCGCCAGGCGATGATTAATGGGTATTAAATTGTTTACGACACGATACCATAGCGCTGAAACTTCCGTGGGAAGGGTTGGGTTGTTGATATTAGCCCAAGCTTGGTGCCAGATGACCGACGGTCGTCTGTCCTCTAATTTATGTGGTGTGGGCTGGCCTCGAAGTGCCTGGTAAAGGCGCTTCGACGTGCGTGCCTTGTCAGTGGCCACTGTTAGGACGTAACTTTGATTAAGGTAATAGTCCTTGACTGTCGTCATCCGGAACGGAATATGTGTCAAACATACTGGTGCACGCGCCGATTGTGGGCGATAACGGTCGAAAACAACCGCTGTTGTCCCACCTGGGTCAGTTTCACGCAAAGTGGCGATACGGTGAATCAGGAGGGCCGCACATTTGCGGGGAAAGTCAATGAGTCCAAGGCCACCATCGACCTTTGGCAGTGTACAAGTCTGTGCATCAACTTTGAGTAGTGCATGCCGCCACAAGAGCCAATATACTGTTTGTGAGATGGCTCTGCCGGTTTGTTTCGGTAGCGTAAGGAGTTGTGCTACATACCATGCCCGTGATAGAATGTAAGTATTAATCAGTTGGATTCGTTGATGGAGGTCGAGTCGTCGATCAGCGTGACTCACGCAAAGTCCTCTGATGCGCGTGAGTGTTAACATGCGCTGCGGACAGGCAGTCACCTCAAGGCCCAAGATACGTTGTTCCCCCACAACTCGGTACCATGGGCGTTCGATGGGCAATGATCGTGGTCCTAGCGGGATCAGCACCGTTTTGTTGGAATTTAACATGGCACCGAATGCTCGTTCATAAACGTTGAGAACTCGGCGAACTGAATCGATGTCCCTAGCGTTTGCGACGAACACACCGACGTCATCCGCGTATGCCGCACTGCGGAAGGTGACGCCTGGGAGAGCGACACCATCGACCATCCGTCCGATGTCACGCAGCATGGGGTCCAGCGCTAAAGCGAACAAATACATTGACAAGGGACACCCTTGTCGAACTGATCGTCTGATGGGAATAGGTCGTGATCGGCATCCGTTCACAACGATTGTGGAATTTGCTCCATCCAAGAAGTGCCGGATGATTCTTATGAAGCGCTCCCCAAAACCCATCCGCGACATAACGGCCAGCAGGTAAGGGTGGGAGACCCCGTCAAAGGCACCGGCGAAATCTAGGGAAAGAATTGCAGCCGGGGTTCGAGTGTCGGCGGTGAGTAAGACAGCATCACGGTATATAGAAGCGGCGGTGAAGATGGTTCGATTCGAAACGCCACATGATTGAGTGGGGCAAAGTACCTTATTCATTACCTGTTTAAGACGAGAGGCCACGTTTCGTGCCACCAACTTATAATCAGTGTAAGAACGGCGATAGGACGCAGGTCTTTAGCTCGACAGTGACCTGTGACCTTTGGAATAAGGGCAATACGTCCAGCTAGAAATTCGGCGGGTAGTTCGCAACCAGCAAAAATCTCCTCGCACATTTTGCAGAAGCGGTCTCCGATCAGGTCCCAAAATTGTTGGTAGAATTCATCAGGGAGACCGTCGGGGCCAGGTGATTTTTGTCCCGCACAGGCACGGAGGACAGATGTGAGGTCAGCGAGTGTGAGTGGCTCGGTTAAACAGTCGCGGTCTCGACGATCCAATGAAGTTGGGACACCACCGATAAGTGCTCGTTGGGCGGCGACGTCTACCGCAACATCCTGGAAGAGGTGCGTATAATGGTCCGTTAGGTGTTTGAGGACTTCACAATGGTCTGTGAGGCGCGTACCATCGTCTGTTTTAAGGCGTAGGATGGTGTTCGTCTTTGCATGATTCCTTTCAGAGGCAAGGTGATAGATGGATGGCCTCTCGCCCTCAATCAGGGATGCGGAGCGGCACCGCACCACCATCCCCTCGGCCTTCTCCCGAGAGAAGCGAAGGATTGTCGCTTTAATTTTGTTGAGGCGCATGCGTAGCTGATCATACCTGTCAGCAGCAAGGGTTAGTGCGTCATTGCTGATAGAAGTCTAATGTGCTACGCTTCCAGTGTGCGACTTCGCGACTATGTTGCTGGACAACACGTCGCAGCCGTGGCTTCGCACAGCGGAGCCACCAGACCACAGTGGTAGGGTACTTCGAAGCAGTAGCGATGCAATCCCGCCATGTTTTCGTGACAAGAGTGTGAAGTTCGGGCGTTGGGAGATGAAGTGTATTCATCTTCCAATAGGTGCCCCGAAGAACCGGGATTGGACCCGTGATATGCAAGGAGCAAGAGTATGCACAGTGGTCACTAAAGGCCACGGGAATGACTTGGACGGCACAGAGGGCAGGAATCAGATCAGCAGAGACATAAACACGGTCAATACGGCTTGCCCCAGTGGGATATATGTGAGTAAATTGTGTGTAGGCGGGATGAAAGTGGCGCCACGTATCATTAAGGTCAGCCGCCCGAAGGAGTGAAGCGAGCGCCTCACACCGCATAGGCGTTGGGACCTGATCAGCATCGGCTACCACACAGTTGAAATCTCCGCCAAATACGATAGGACGACGAGCTGTAAAGAAAGGGGTGATATCTGACGTAAAAAGTGTTGTTCTGTCATGCCTGTGATTAGCTCCTGAAGCACCATAGACATTAATAAAAAGTACATCTCCAATGATACATGCAAGAACGCGACCATTGGGTAGTTTTGAAACATCGGATGGATTTAACTCTGATCTGTATAGCAAAGCAGTGCCCCGCCTGGCGTCAGGGTCGATGTTATATAGTGCCCCATAACCAACCAGGTCAGAGAGAAAGGGGGCACAAATCTCCTGGAGAAAAACCACATCAAATGCACCAAGGTGCAGAAAGTCCTTCAGAGAGCGTAGTTTTACTGGGTTGGAGATGGAGTTGATATTTACTGTTAAAAGGGAGAGGGCTCCCGGCTGACGGTCAATTGCAGGCATGAGAAAGCAACACAGAGAAAGTAACGTCAGATAAGGTCATGGTCGTATGTAAGCAGGTGTGTAAATATCGTAACTGTAACCCTGCTACATCACCCCGGATGTTAAAGACAAATACCAGGCAGCTCATGTGGGAACGAGCCCACTCAATCACGCATTTCGTCGTCTTCGTCGTCAGCCCAGTTCAGTCCTCCCCCATCGGCGGGATAGTCCGAACCAGGCGGCGCAGACTGCTCAGTCGCAACGGTATGTGAGAGGGTGCGATTGCGCTGCAGCGGCTGTTCGCTACCCTGTTCATTTTTACGTTCGTACGATCGACCTGTACAAGAAACCTCAGAGTAGCTGTCAGTCTTTCATGGGCAGAAATAGAAGTTCTCATAACTGTATCCACAAATAATTACGGTAATCTGAAGGATCTGAACATAACTCTCTTACTAATCTCGTGTGAATGTATTCATTTCTCTTGGTAAGCCACTCTTTACACCACTTTTTTCGGTTTTTCTTCTACACTTCATGGCCACTAACAAACCGACTAACGCGATCGCGTGGTCTCCTTGTCTGCTCGCCATTTCTCGACTGACTAAGTTAAAATCTTCCGGATTACCGTAGCGTGTGTGAACTCCAGCCTGCACAGGTATACCTTTCCGGTATGCCTGGGCAGGTTTACCTGACAGGTATACCGGCACGTGTGTGGCGGGCCTAGACGGCAGCCTACGCTTGGGATATTAATTCGCTAGTCCAACTGCTGCTAATGTCAAACAAATGGCAGCAGATGGCACAGAGTTCATTACTTGTCTGCGGATGACTGGCACAGAGGTAACGGGGTTACTATGTACTTGGTCCACAGTACAGCCTGCTTGTGGTGGCCAGGAATCGTCGGACCGGACCGCAATCTTGATGACGAGTATACCTCCCACCACGCAGTCCAACATCGAGCCACTGTCTCAACCGATTGCCCCAAAATCCGGATATTGCACGATTTGACCTGCCGGCCAAATGAAGATCCAGAATGAGGCCCCGTTATAAATTATGACTGGTACTCATAACGCTGTTTCACACGAGGATGCAGAATCTCCATGTCCTGGATAGTGATCACTCAACATATGGTGCTGTTTACATCTCTTTTATGTGCACTACCACGCCTCATAACACAACTAAACGTGAACAACACTACTTGTCACAGAGAACTGCAACTTTAATCATTTACATACCCACGGATGGTGCACATGCATATGTTTGTGTGTGTGTGTGTGTGTGTGTGTGTGTGTGTGTGTGTGTGTGTGTGTGTGTGTGTGTGTGTGTCAAGTAACACTAACATCGCAGAGACTGGGAGTCTTTATTACTTGGTTGTAACGGTTGTCACAGTGACCGTGACTTTCGTCGCATCAGTGGCGACTGAGATTAATAGAATGATGTACGACTTGTCATCTTTTCCCTATCAGACAGCGAGATGGTCACTCACCCACCGAAAATCTGCCCCTGGACCGCGAAGGCATCCACCTTCATCACCTACTTGGAAAGGTTTGTTGCTGTGTTGTTGATACAATTAACAGAAAGGACAGGGCAATGCTACAGTAAGTGAAAGGCTCCCAGTGACTTTGAACATCAGAGTACATTGAAAACTAAAAGAAAAATACACTGAAGTGCCAAAGAAACTGGTATAGGAATGCGTATTCAAATACAGAGATATGTAAACAGGCAGAATACGGCGCTGCGCTCGGCAACGCCTATATAAGAAAACAAGTGTCTGGCACAGTTGTTAGATCGGCTACTGATGCTACGACGGCAGGTTACCAAGATTTACGTGCGTTTGAAGGTGGTGTGATAGTCGGCGCACGAGTGATGAGACACAGCATCTCCAAGGTAGCGATCAAGTGGGGATTTTCCCTTAAGACCATTTCACGAGTGTACCGTGAACATCAGGAATCCGGCAAAAAATCAAATTTCCGACATCGCTGCGGCGAGAAAAAGATCCTGCAAGAACAGAACTAACGACGACTGAAGAGAATCGTTCAACGTGACGGAAGTGCAACAGTTCAAGAAATTGATGCAGTTTTTAATGCAGGGCCACCAATAATTGTCAGCGTGCGATCCATTCAACGGAACATCATCCATATGGGTTTTTGGAGCCGAAGGCCCAATCTTATACCCTTGATGACTGCACGTCACAAAGCTTTGCGCCTCGCCGTGGCCCGTCACCATCGACACTGGGCCATTAATGACTGGAAACACGTTCCCTTGTCGGACGAGTCTCGTTTCAAATTGTATCGAGAGGATGGACGTGTACGGGTATGGTGGCAACCTCATGAATCCATGCATGTCAGCAGCGAACTGCTCAAGCTGGTGGCCTGTAATGATGTTGAGTTGGGTTGTTTGGGGAAGGAGACTAGACAGCGAGGTCATCGGTCTGATCGGATTGGGGAAGGATGGGGAAGGAAGTCGACCGTGCCCTTTCAAAGGAACCATCCCGGCCTGCAGCGATTTAGGGAAATCACGGAAAACCTAAATCAGGATGGCCGGACGCGGGATTGAACCGTCGTCCTCCCGAATGCGAGTCCAGTGTCTAACCACTGCGCCATCTCGCTCGGTGTGTAATGATGTTGAGCTTGTGCAGATGGAGTGATATGGGACCCCTGATACGTCTAGATACGACTCTGAGAGGTGACACGTACGTAAGCATCCTGTCTGATCACGTGCATCCATTCATGTCCATTGTGCATTCCGACGAACTTGTGCAATTCCAGCTCTGTAATGATGTTGAGTTGGGTTGTTTGGGGAAGGAGACTAGACAGCGAGGTCATCGGTCTGATCGGATTGGGGAAGGATGGGGAAGGAAGTCGACCGTGCCCTTTCAAAGGAACCATCCCGGCCTGCAGCGATTTAGGGAAATCACGGAAAACCTAAATCAGGATGGCCGGACGCGGGATTGAACCGTCGTCCTCCCGAATGCGAGTCCAGTGTCTAACCACTGCGCCATCTCGCTCGGTGTGTAATGATGTTGAGCTTGTGCAGATGGAGTGATATGGGACCCCTGATACGTCTAGATATGACTCTGAGAGGTGACACGTACGTAAGCATCCTGTCTGATCACGTGCATCCATTCATGTCCATTGTGCATTCCGACGGACTTGTGCAATTCCAGCAGGACAATGCAACACTCCACACGTCCAGAATTGTTACAGAGTGGCTCCAGGTACACTCTTCTGATTTTAAACACTTCCGCTGGCTACCAAACTCCCCAGACATGAACATTATTGAGGATATCTGGGATGATTTGCAACTTGTTGTTCATAAGCGATCTTCACCCCCTCGTACTCTTACGGACTTACGGACAGCCATACAGGATTCATGGTGTCAATGCCCTCCAGCACTGCTTTAGACATTAGTCGAGTCCATGCCCCGTCGTGGTGCGGCACTTCTACGTGCTTACGAGGGGCCCTACACGATATTAGGCAGGTGTATCAGTTTCTCTGATCCTTCAGTCTAAATTAAAGTAGCCCTGTCTCACAGTTACCTGTGCCAGGTCACCCGTTGACGAGCGATTTGGTGAGTTATCCAACCTGCTAGGTGAACAAACGCCGACCAACAGTCGCTGGATACAAGATCAGACGCTGATGGGTTTTGTGATAGATAGCATTTTGTTCGCCCCCGGTACTTCACTTTCTATGAAGTATTGGTGAAATTCTGAACCATTCTAAATCACTGTAGGAATCACTATTCATCATAGTTATGGAAACCACGAAAAGAAATTGATGGTATAATATTGATATACGTCCCTAAATTTTTGATTGCAAAGCGTTTTCCGAGGATTCTGTAATCTTGAGTAGTATGAATAAAACAGAGAATATACTTTATACTCAGATGTTCGGAGAAAGTTCTCTGGTTGGCATGAGTAAAGCGAGTCTGAGAATATACTCGTACTTCACCCGAGTATGTTCTCAGTGTGGGTTGAAGGGTGGGAGAAGTTGCTCAAAGCAAAGAATATTCTCCGATTTCGTATGAATAGAGCCAAAGAAGTTTCTCACAAGCAGAGAACATTCTCTGTTTTTGTGAGTGAGCTCCGTAGCATACTTCGAGCTGAGTGAGTTGTGTTGTGATTAAGCGTTACCGAGTGCTTTTAGCGAAAATGGCGGAATTTATGTTTCTTGAAAGGCAAAAAAAGATATACGTAGTACGCAGGAACACAGAAGAAAGGAGCTGTAGAAGTTTGTATAGATTTAACAGTCAAAACATTAATTGGCTGGCGAATCACTTTCTTCCGGAAAATCGCGAAAGGAGAGGAGGTGCCCTTTCCAATGAATGCAAAATGAAAATATTTTTGCGCTATTTAGCGGATCCAGGCTTTCACATACGTGTAGGAGAAGATTTGAGAGTACACCAGACTACAATATCACTAACATTTTCGTATGTTCTGCAACAGGTCAACAGGAAAGTACCGTCGTGGATCAGATTTCCGAGAAATATTAACGAACTAGAAACAGCGAAAGTTAATGGCAATCGAGATACAAATTCCCATGTGCGGTAGGGGCCCTAGACTGCACTCACATACCTATAATGAAACCTTCTTCTCATTGAGACGAATACGTTAATCGAAAGGGCTTTCCATCTATAAACGTGCAGGCGACGTGTGAAAACAGTGAAATGTTTACGAGTGTTGATGCTTCATGACCAGGGTCTGTACATGACGCTAGCATATGGAGAAACTCCGATGTCTATCGTATATTGCGTGAGAACCAGTGCAACGCCCTAATTTTAGGAGACGAAGGATATGGCATTGCACCGTGGTTAATGACACCATTTCAAAATCCCGAAACACCTGATGAGAGGGCATACAACAGACTTCACTCTAAGGAAAGGGTGATAATCGAACGGTGCTTTGGACAGGTGAAATGGCGTTTCCCAATTCTGCAGAATAAAATAAGGCTTGCCCAAACAAAAATCCCCAGTGTGATAATAGCCTGTTTTGTTTTGCACAACGTAGCAAAACATGTAGGGGATGAGGATTTTGAGGCACCTAGTGATGACGACAACAATCCTCCAGTACTGGGAGAAGAGGAAGCAGCAAACGTACGTGTACGTGGAACAAATAAAAGATGGGAAATTGTAAATGTAATACGACAACTGTAATGTATGGGTGTCTGTCCAAACATTGAATAATTAAACCCAATTTGTATATTTTTTGTAATTACAATAATTATTCCCTCAGAACAGAATTTTCAGATACTACTGTAAATAGCCTTGGACACAACAGGTTAACATGAACCGCTGGAACCTTAATGTAATTTCTGTACTGTAACTTCAGCAGATTGATGGCACAAGTTTTTATTTTACTTTACCAAAATTGTTCCAAGGATGTGGTGAAGGTATTTGCCAGGTGCTACAGTGAATAAGTGCACAACTGTATAACCTGCAGCATTTAAAATAGAAACAAGTTACTCTTTTTGCTTTACTGTACCAAAAATTAGTGGTGAAGGTATTTGCCAGATGCTATAGTAAATAAGTGCACAACTGTCTAACCTCCAGCATTTAAAATACAAAAAAGTTACTCTTTTTGCTTTACTTTACCAGAAATTGTTACAAGGATGTGGTGAAGATATTTGCCAGGTGCTACAGTAAATAAGTGCACAACTGTCTAATCTGCAGCATTTAAAATAGAAACAACTTACTCTTTTTGCTTTACTGTACCAAAGATTAGTGGTGAAGATATTTGCCAGATGCTACAGTAAAACAAGTTACTCTTTTTGCTTTACTTTACCAGAAATTGTTACAATGATGTGGTGAAGATACTGGCCAGACACAACAATATAAGTGCATACACTTTTTTAACATTTCAAATTGGATTATATTACTCTTATTGTTTCACTGGAAAGAAATTTGTACTGAATAATTTTTGTAAGAGGATATGGAATTTGGTAAATGAGGAATGTAAATGAACATTCACTTAAAAAAGATGTCTTTATTAATACAATTCGGTACGTAAATAAGACACTACACAATTTGTTTTATTGTTTATCTTCATCACGCATCAATTTTTGCTGCTTTCGTTTCAATATGTCCAATTGGTACAATAGCGCCAGCCTTTGCAGCTCTGAAGTAGACAAATTAAGTGTCTCATCTGTTTCCATGCTTAATCTCCGACGTTTAGGCAGTCTCTCATGCCCCGAAGCAGGCAATTGAGAAGGTATGACGACTTCGGGGCCCACGAGATCCATATGGGTTGTTGCAACAATTAGTGGTAGCTGCAAAACTGACTCTTGTTCATACAATGTGCAGTCTGTGTCAGTTACCTCTGAATTCCGTGGTAAAGTGAGGACAGAGGTGGAACCACAACCTACTGCACAAGCTCCAAATAAAACTTTTTTTAAAAAAGTAATAGTAGTGTGTCAGGATTCAGTTTCTAGTTAGTAAATATACCAAACAGGTTTACGCAGAAATGTGGGAGGGGTTCGTCCAATTTCATGCATAGTACACTGTGATACTTTTACTGAAAAGTGGTGATATAGTAGACGAAATTTACCAAACATTGTTTCATTTTCACATGTTAAAAATACGTATTTTTCTGAATCAAAATTTCAAAGCATTAAGCGCGTAATAAAAAAATCGGAAAGTATGGGACTTAACAGGAACTCTGTGGATAGTTGGGTTGCAGTCATCTCCGTCCAAAAACTTTAAAAATGTCTGCTCCCAATTTTTCAGGGAAATCTTAATGTTTCCCGTCTTATTAACATCCGTTTTGGCCTTGATACGGGATTTCATGTTGTGCAGGTTCTTCATTATCTGCCAGTCCATTATTTCTTTCCCGAAACTAACCATATAACGGTGTTGTATTTCTTTAATACAATCCGCCTTCTCTCTTCTTGCGGCCGGGGTTTGCGATTTACTGATGATTGTGGGGTAATCTTTAATAATGTTGACAAAGGCTAATCCTGAGTCTTCCATTTCGGCACAGAAATAACTTGAGAAAAACTTTCGCTAACACAAAACACACGCAAACGAAACAAACTGAGAACCAAAGATGTTGGATTTTAATCTCTTTGCTGAGAAAAAATGGTTCAAATGGCTCTGAGCACTATGGGACTTAACTTCTGAGGTCATCAGTCTCCTAGAACTTAGAACTACTTAAACCTAACTAACCTAGGGACATCACACAGCCATGCCCGAGGCAGGATTCGAACCTGCAACCGTAGCGGTCGCGCGGTTCCAGACTGTAGCGCCTAGAACCGCTCGGCCACTACGGCCGGCCTTTGCTGAGAACTTACTCAGTAAGGAAGGGAGGTAGAGAGAAAGTACTCCAGGGTCAGAGATTATACTTCCTAGTTTTTATTCATACGAAACTGAGAACTTTGTTTGAAAATATTCTTTTGCTCTGAGTATCAACTGTGGAGAATGTTCTCGTTTTTATTCATACAACCCCTTATCTAACAGCAGGCCAGACCATCTCGTCTATAGAGAAGTTCCATAAGTAACAGCAAAAATTAGTGCCCAGGTTTAAAATGGGGAAACACAGTATTCGGAAGCGATCAAATCAACAGTCAACACTAATCTAAAAAAAAAAAAAATCACCCATTCGCACTTGGGCGGATTCAAGTAACTAGGTGAAATAGGTGAAATAATAGAACCGCTAACACACAACTATTTAAAAGTGGTAAAAGGCATGCAGGCTCACATGGAGTATACAAAAATCTATATCACAAAAGGCAAGCCGGTCGGTGTGGCCGAGCGGTTCTTGGCGCTTTAGTCTGGAACCGCGCGACCGCTACGGTCGCAGGTTCGAATCATGCCTCGGGCACGAATGTGTGTGATGTCCTTAGGTTAGTTAGGTTTAAATAGTTCTCTAAGTTCTAGGGGACTGATGACCTCAGATGTTAAGTCCCGTAGTGCTCTTTTGAACAAAAGGCAAAACTACGGATGTCTAAGATGGTTCTCAAAACAAAATCGTTTAACTCGGAAAAATCACAGACAGCATCAGGAAAAGGCGACTACAAATTACAGAGACGTATGGAATGGATGACAGTAGACTCACATCTTAAACTGTAAACTTGCTACGATTATGAAAGACTGCAACAACTGGCTATCAGAAATGCATCTCGTAAATGGGTTCCCTGAATGCAACGTAAGAGCGGCTCGTGATGCAGCACTGTCCCCGTAGCGATGGAACCACATTACTATACGAGGGCGTGATGAACGGTAATACCTCAGAGATTTTTATGTGACAACACTTAAAGCTTTTTAAATAAAACATCCTTTATTAACATTCTACACCTTTTTTTCATGTCTATATATTTATTTCTCACCCTGGTGTCGATCACATTTCTCCCAACGAGAGACCAGTTTGTTGATCACAGCGCTCGTGTGTCATGCTGTGGGAGAGGGAGCTCCATGTGTGGACGAACTCGAATTTGTTTTTCAAATTTTCTGAGAGTCTCTTACGCACCAAGATAATGACGTTCCACACCGGCACGTTACACTCCACAATTCAGAATCCTCTGATGACAGAGGGTTGCACTTTGTGTCAGCGAAGCGACAAAGTCGTATGGATGACATGTTATACCTCAACTCATATTGAGAACAGTATAAAAAATTGGGAAGCATTACTTTTTAACGCACCATCGTACGTCTGGGTCTGTAAATAAGTGTCCACGAGAAACCGGAACCTTCAGTCTTATAAAGGCAGGTACTGCAGGATCTTCCACTGTCGTGAAGGCATCTTTGCAGAAACAAAGATAACTGGTGTAACAAACCGAATACATCACAATTACGTAACATTCCGTAACGAGCCACTAGTGACCGTGCTTACATTACAACAAAATATTCCAAAAATATCCCTGAAAAACTTCCTAAATTTTGTCGGCGGAGTTCGGGTTCACCCTGTATGAGCGTTGTATGACAATTAGATTTCAAATTACTGTATACATCAGAGTAGACAAGAACAAAGTATCAAAATAAAATACGAAATTGAAAAAGAAGGGAAATATTAATGATGAAACTTAGTCTGACCTACTGGATCACCACCACCAAAATTATGACAATGCACCGTTATGCGCTCTTTGAATGAAGGCTACTTTAAGCTCCTCCAGTTCCCAACATCTATGTCCACAATCTATTACAGTCTCAACCCAGAGGTCAATTTCTACTTAAAGAAGCACTCGAGAAATAGCGATCCCAATAAAGACAATTTATGTATTGCAGATGAACCTGTCACGCATCCAAATTCTGTTTTTATACCGGTTGAGTTCATCTCAGGAATTGTAGTTCTCGGTGTACTACAACGACGCAAAAGACATCGCAATATCAAAAAATAGTTACTGTAGAGTAATGGAATTTCGGGAATACATTTGTCTAGATAACACATTTAACTGATTAATATTGCAAGATTACGTATTAATGTAAGCGTGAGGTAAGCCTTTGCAAATGTGAAAAGTTGGTACATTAAAAACCTATGTAATCGCCAGAATGTTGAATGCAACCGTGCAGACATACATGTATTGTGTTTTACACGTAAAGGGTGTGAGTTTCTGGGATGGAGTTCCATGCCTGTGGCACTCGGTCAGTCAATACAGGGACGGTTAGTGCTGTTTGTGGATGACGCTCGAGTTGCCGTCCGATGATGTCCCATATGTACTCGATTGGAAACAGATCTGGTGATTGAGCAGGCCAAGGCAACATGTCGATAATCTGTACAGCATTTTGGGTTACATCAGCGGTATATGGGCAAGCGTTATCCTGTTGGAAAACACCTCCTGGAATGCTGTTTATAAATGGCAGCACAACAGGTCGAGTCACCAGACTGACGAACAGATTTGCAGTTAGGGTAGGCTGCATAGCCACGAGAGCATTCCTGCTGTCGTACGAAATCGCGCCCTGACCATAATTCCAGGTGTAGGTCCTACGTGTCTAACACGCAGAAGGCCTTCTTCTAACTTAGAGAGGACCATTACTGGGACTGAGGCAGAACTAGCTTTCATCACAAAACACAAAAGACCTCCACACTGTCATCCAATGAGTTCTAGCTTAACAACATTGAAGTCGCAAATAGCGGTGCTTTCGGGTCAGTGGAATGCAGGCCACAGGCCGTCTGACACGGAGCTGTCCTTGAAGTAACCGATTTGTAACAGTTCCTTGTGTCAGTGTGGTGCCAACTGCGGCTGAAGATGCTGTACGATACGCCAGAGCCATACGCCAAACACGATGGTCTTCTCTCTCAGTATTGCCACGTGGCCGCCCGGAGCCCCGTCTTCTTGCGACCGTGCTTTCTCGTGACCACCGCTGTCATCAATCATGTACAGTTGACACATTCCTGTAAAGCCTTTCTGCAATACTGCAGAAGCAGCATCCAGATTTTCGAAGCCCAATTACACGACCTTGTTCAAACTCAATGTGGTGTTGATAATGGCGTCGTTGTCGCCTCAAAGACATTCTTGACTAACATCAACTCACCACGTCCAATCTCAAAAGTAACTAACGCTCACGACCGTTTCAGCGCGTTTTTGCAGCAAGCCTGATTTGCATCCTCTTAGTTGAATCAGTGCTTTCTATTAGTGCTTAGAACTCTAGAACTTTCCCAAAACAGCTACGACAGTTTACAGCTGTTATACCGATAGTTCCTAGATCTACGTTATTCCTGTGTTCGACCCGCAGCTTTTGAGACTGAAGCGCTTTTCATTTTTCCTTGAGGCCCTCTAACCTAAAAAACCACCTAGTCCACACCACACAGCTCCTGCTACGAGCGCTGTCACCTCCGGCGTGTAATGGGCTCCTGACCTATTTAGTGGAACCCAAAACCCTATCACCCTATGACACAAGGCGAGCAATCTTCAGAACACACAGTCGCAGAACCGTGTGAGCCTGTGATTCAGACCTTCTACTCGGTTATGTACCAGGGGTCCGCAATTGGTTCTTGTCAGCTATGCTGGAAATGGTGAGCGTTGCTTTCATCTCACAAGCAAGACTGGCACCTTTACCACTGCTTACAGCTGCTTGAAACCAGAGAGAATCTCTTCCAGTACAAAGTGACACACATCATTGTTGCCGACGTGAGCCAGCACCTGCAGCTGGCTGCACCCTGTGCTCTTCATGGCATTTGGAATGACCTGTTCCATCTCAGAAATAACTCCACCCAGTATGCACATTGAGTGCACATTAGCTTTCTTCCACTCCTTGGCAGCCATGTCCCGAAGGGGCCCCATAACTTGCCTAACATTAGGGCTCCCAACTGCCAATAATCCCAACCTCTGTGATTGCCCAGATCTTGCAGGGTGAGAGGTTTCCTCTGAAACACGTCAAGCAACTGCACCTGGCTGAGAGACTGTGTCAGCCAAAGACAGCACCTTGAACGTGTCTGTCAGACTAACTGGGAAGGCCTTACATTCGGTCCCCTGGAAAGTCTTTCGCCCCATGCCACGCCCAAGGCGACTTCCCATTTGACCATGGGTGTAGGGTGAACCGCAGAGCGAGCAGTAATTGGGCTGGCAACCGATGCGGACTCTTGAGTCGTGCTGGTCGTCCGTTGGGTCCCCAGGGCTGGCCTACAACAGTGATGCCCATCCATTGCAGTCTCAAGCAGTGTAACTGAAGCCATCAGAGGTTGGAACTGTGATCGAAGTGTGACCAACTCAGATTGCATCCTCACACCCGTGGAGAACTACGCTATACAGACAAAGAAAAGACTATCGACCTGTGCTACAGAAGTCTCCTGTAGACACTGACAAAAACGCAGGAACTGTGTCTAATAAATTAGATTAACACGCGGAGATTCAAAATCTAAGCTTCCGAGGCACTCAAGTGAGACTAAATAATTCGCTCCTTATTAGGAACTTGTAAGATGTCACAAAATCGGTTTACATTCCGACACAGACGTAAACGCGAGAACTGTGTCTATTAAATATTTAATTAGCAACAGAAATTCAAGAAACTAAATTACCAAAACATACAAGATGAAACTATATAATTCACTTCTCTTAGGAACTTGTAAAATGTGACAAAATCGGGTACTTCCCTGTTGCTGCTTGTCTCGGCTGGCTGCTGCTGCCTGAAAATTGCCATCTGTTCTCATATTCTGTGTTTTTGCAGCTAACACCAGAGTGTGATTGGTTGCTGATAGAGTTCTGACATCATTACTCTTGTATCACATTAACTCTCCAGTGCTTTGTGACAATTCTCGTCAGTAGTCTCCATTCCCAATAATTGGGCAATGGTTTTCATCCGCTGTTACTCTTAGCTGATAGTGTCATTGCTTGATTCGGGGTGGTTGACATCATAATACACTTCCAACAGTTCTGCAGAATAGTTGACTGCAATCTCGGACAAGAGAACAAATACTACGCAGTTCAGTACATTAATGTGATCACCGCCTATGTTCGACGTCAACTTGCAGTAAACACTCACAGACGACAGGTAACACTGAGGGTGTATACTATAAGGCATGTCGGGCAACGCGGAAAATGGCGCTATCCAACACCAGGACTAAGGCCTCTATATCCATACTCCGCAGGCGGAGGGTACCTTGAGTACCTCTATCGGTTCTCCCTTCTATACCAGTCTCGTATTGTTCGTGGAAAGAAAGATTGTCGGTAGGCCTCTGTGTGGGCTCTGATCTCTCTGATTTTATCCTCACGGTCTCTTCGCGAGATATACGTAGGAGGGAGCAATATACTGCTTGACTCCTCGGTGAAGGTATGTTCAACAAAAGCCCGTACCGAGCTAATGAGCGTCTCTCCTGCAAAGTCTTCCACTGGAGTTTATCTATCATCTCCGTAACGCTTTCGCGATTACTAAATGATCCTGTAGCGCACTGCTCTCCGTTGGATCTTCTCTATCTCTTCTATCAACCCTATCTGGTACGGATCCCACACTGCTGAGCAGTATTCGAGCAGTGGGTGAACAAGCGTACTGTAACCTACTTCCTTTGTTTTCGGATTGCATTTCCTTAAGATTCTTCCAATGAATGTCAGTTTGGCATCTGCTGTACCGACGATCAACTCTATACTATCATTCCATTTTAAATCATCCCTAATGCGTGCTCCCAGATAATTTATGGAATTAACTGCTTCCAGTTGCTGACCTGCTATATTGTAGCTAAATGATAAGGGATCTTTCATTCTATGTATTCGCAGTACATTACACTTGTCTACATTGTGATTCAATAGCCATTCCCTGCACCATGCGTCAATCTGCATTTCAGTACAATTTTCCATTGTTAATACCTCTCGATATACCACAGCATCATCCGCAAAAAGCCTCAGTGAACTTCCGATGTCATCCACAAGGTCATTTATGTATATTGTGAATAGCAACGGTCCTACGACACTCCCCTGCGGCACACCTGAAATCACTCTTACTTCGAAGACTTCTCTCCATTGAGAATGACATATTGCGTTCTGTTATCTAGGAACGACCCACTGACGACAGGAGTCAACGACGGCTGCAGCGATATGCGCGGAATAATAGACATGCAGTCTTTAAAACTGACCACCCAGATGCACCGAGGAGCTACCAGCTGTGCCTCAGCGAGCGTTGCTGCTTGTGGGGCTCCGCAGTAGGCGCCCGTGCTGGCTGCTGCTCATCGCCGACGAAGGTAGGGATTTGCACGCCAGTACGACACCTGGACGTCCACTGAGTAGTGACAGCTGGCCTTTTCAAATGAATTTCTTTTGATTCTCCATCAGACAGATAGCCATCGTCGTGTACGGCCGTAGAACAGTCACAGAATAGCCCAGGACGGATGAAGAGCAATCATGGAATTCTTTTAGATAAGCTAAATCATTATGGTTTGAGGGGGGCAGTGCACAAATGGTTTAATTCATACTTAACTGGAAGATTGCAGAAATTTGAAATAAGTGGTTCATGTAATGTTAAAACAACAGCTGATTCCTCAAACTGGGGGGCTATCAAGTACGGGGTCCCACAGGGTTCGGTCTTATGTCCTTTACTGTTCTTGATGTACATTAATGACTTACCATTACACATTGATGAAGATGCAAAGTTAGTTCTTTTTGCTGATGATACAATTATAGTAATAACATCCAAAACCCAAGAACTAAGTGATGTAATTGTAAATGATGTTTTTCACAAAATTATTAAGTGGTTCTCAGCAAACGGACTCTCTTTAAATTTTGATAAAACACGGTATATACAGTTCCGTACAGTAAATGACACAACTCCAATAATAAATATAGACTTTGAACAGAAGTCTGTGGCTAAGGTAGAATTTTCAAAATTTTTAGGTGTGTCCATTGATGAGAGGTTAAACTGGAAGCAACACATTGATGATCTGCTGAAACGTCTGAGTTCAGCTACGTATGCTACTAGGGTTATTGCAAATTTTGGTGATAAGAATCTCAGTAAATTAGCTTACTATGCCTACTTTCATTCACTGCTTTCGTATGGCATCATATTCTGGGGTAATTAATCGTTGAGTAGAAAATTATTCATTGCTCAAAAACGTGTAATCAGAATAATTGCTGGAGCCCACCCACGGTCATCCTGCAGACATCTATTTAAGGATCTAGGGATCCTCACAGTAACCTCACAGTATATATATTCACTTATGAAATTTGTTGTTAATAATCCAACCCAGTTCAAAAGTAATAGCAGTGTGCATAGCTATAACACCAGGAGAAAGGATGATCTTCACTATGCAGGGTTAAATCTGACTTTGGCACAGAAAGGGGTAAATTATGCTGCCACAAAAGTCTTTGGTCACCTACCAAACAGCATCAAAAGCCTGACAGATAGCCAACCAAAATTTAAAAATAAATTAAAAGAATTTCTAGATGACCACTCCTTCTACTCATTGGCTGAATTTTTAGATATAAACTAAGGGAGGGGGAAAAAACCAACTTAAACATTAGTGTCATGCAATATTTTGTGTAATGCAATATCTTGTACAGACATCTTTTATTAATCTGACACGTTCCACATCATTACGAAGTGTCGTATTCGTGATCTATGGAACAAGTACTAATCTAATCTAATCTAATCTATCATCTGGGGAACGTCTTCGTGACGTTGTGGTTTCGTCATTCTGGAAGGCACAATGCACCAACTCAAATATTCATCCATCCGTGGGGACTATGTCTCGTCCTATATGCAATTTGTTTTCCTCAGGATGATGGCATCTACCAGCAGGATCGTGCAACGTGTCACACAACTCGCAGTTTACGTATGTGGTTTGAAGAACGCCAGGATGGGCTTACCGTACTCTCTTAGCGACCAAACTCCTCGGATCTGAAAGCAATGGAGAATCTGTGGGACCACCTCAACCGAGAAACCTAGTGCAGCTGTCCACGACAAGGGAATTGGCACGGCTCCACATCCGGTCTGCGCTGCAGAAGCTGAGTATTCGGGATTTTGACAAGTGGTCACATTAATGTGGCTGGACAGGGTAGAATCTCACCATCTTGTAAAATGCTGTTTTATAGTTCCAGTATTCTGTGTTTCGCTGAAGATATGTTGCTTTGTTTCTTAGGCCATCGTCTCGTGTATCCTGTTCTACTTGATGTTTCACTCGGAGCAAATCGTTTTCAGAGGCTATCTACATTTGTACTGCGGAAAACAAGTTACAGTGTGTTTGAGGAGTGTTCCATTTGTGAACAGTGTGTAGAAAGAACCAGTGAAGTAATACGGTGCTATTCTTCGATCTTCTCCGTCTGTTGGGTAATACTCGAGAGTTAGTCAAACGAGTGTTTTGAAAGTCACATCTTTCACGGTGATTTCGTTTTCCTTAGGATTCTCGCAAAGAATTTCACTCAGGTCTCTGCATTTCCTACAACTTCACGGCTGTTGATAACAATTGCGACACCGAGAACAGCAAAAACGGTAACGAAATTTTATTTAGTGTTCTTATACAGTGTATTAGGGAGAATACACGATTAAATTTGTTTTGAGGGGGTACAGGGAGTGAAATTTAGTACACAGAGATGCCACATCTAGCAGCAACTATGGACCGGGCCGGGCATTGAGTTGAACTGAGCTCCGATGACAGATATGGGTACGTCATTCGATGCTGCTTCAGCTCTCTGCCAGAGTTCGTGATCGTAGTGGCTGATGAGTGGTGGAGTGCCAGTTTTCCGCAAAGCCATGTTAAAATGCTTTCAGTGGATGAGAGATGTGGGAAACGTGCTGGCCAAGGCAAAAGCCGAACTCCCTCTGTATAACGGAAGGGTGTAGGCAACATGCAGTCTTTTGTTACCGTTTTGAAAGATAACGTCACGGTGACTTCGAATGTAGTGCACAGTTACTGACCTTAACGTGCCAAAAACGAAACAGATGCCACCCAAGTTACTGGCTATGTGAACCAGAGGTGATAGTGTTGTGTACCCAACGGCACTCCATAGCATCACGCCAGGTGCTGGGACCTTCTGACTACGGCGAATGCGATATGGTAACATTCATTCTCCATTTAAGTGTCCACACGCGCATTTGTCCATCATGATGCTGAATGCAGAACATGGACTCGTCAGAAGACGAAGCGGTACCAGTCCTGCCTCCATTGTTTTCGACGTTGTCTCACTGTTCGTGTGGATAGCTGAAAAAATTGAAATGATCGTACAGCATTGATGGCTGGGAGTTTCCATCTGGGGAAGCTCGGCCACCTACTTGTAAATTTGTTCAGTTGACGTCATTGGGCGACTCGCGCGTTGACGATAATATAGACAACACAACACGGTTCCTGAGTGGAGAAAATCTCTAGCCTGGCCAGGAATCGAACCTGGGCCCACTGCGTGGTGGTCAGATGCACTGACCACTTTTTTGTTTTTTTTTATTGCAAAACAGATTACTTCATTTCTTCACCCTCTTGTATATGGAAATGGAACAGTAAATTAAAAACAAATGGATCACGCCGGAATCGACCCCGGGCCACCTACCAAGATATACTTTATTTTATTTTATTTTTATTTATTTATTTATTTGTGAGGAGCACAGTCAGCAGCAGGCGGGAGGAGGCAAGGGGTCAGGGGTTCAATTCTAAGGCCTGGCCACGAGTATAGGGGCAACAGCGCTCTCACCACACTATCCAAGATGGCGGTGTTGATGTCATCCAAGATGGCGTCGTGTAGACTTGTCAACAGCGCATGAAATCATCCAAGATGATGGTCATAACGTCATTCAAGATGGCGGATTTTGGTGGCGTTTGAATTTTGGTGGGAAAGTGCCACGCCCCCCTCCCACAGAAAATTGGTGGGAAGTTCAAATTCCAGCAGGATAATGCTTCACACCCCAGTTATCTCTAATAAGCAAAGAAAATCGCGGGAAGATAGCTCACTTGGGGTACCTCCACCAACCTAACCCCCTCCCCTCCCCACAGAAGAATGGTGGGAACTTCAAATTCCAACAGAATAATGGATCACCCTTAAGAAAATGATGTGAAAGAAAGGACACTTGGACTAAACTCAGTCACCCGACTGACACCTCCTCCTTAGGATTTGTGGGAAAAGGACTTGCGGAGGTTATTTAAACAATTTCATGCAGGTGTGTTCCCCACGAGGTCCAGAGCCCAACTAACTTAGTACACAGTGCCACCACCAGAGGGCACTCTCATCTGTGATGCAATCCCAGATGGCGACAGACAGTGTGTTCACCACGAGGCCTAGTACATATTGGCAGCACCAGAAGGCGCTACCGTGATGTCAGCTGATGATGTTCTGGGGTGGGGGAAATGGTGGGAACCAATAGGAATCCTTAATCGAGTCACGTGTTTGACTTCAGCCAGTAGGATGGAAGTATCTTGCGACATCATTGTAGGAGATATAGGTGAGGCTCAGAAGCTCCGGAGCCTCAGTCTTGTTCTCTCAGTCGGCAGAAGAAGAGGAACCTCTGGCCGCTGTGGCCGTATGGTTCTAGGCACTTGGTCTGGAAACATGCGACTGCTATGGTCGCAGGTTCGGATGTGTGTGATGCCCTTATGTTAGTTAGGTTTAAGTAGTTCTAAGTTCTAGGGGACTGATTGTAGTGTTGGCAGAAGAGCCAACACTGTTTTTCTAGAGGAGGCCGAAATGCACGCGTTTAATTACGCGCTGACTGGCGTGAGGTCTGGAACAGGACAATATCTTGAGAATTGCAAACAAAGCACGTTGATGATGTAATACTTAACTTTAATCCACAATTGTAGAACATCTCTCGTTACGGTACATGCTTCATAATATTAATTATCAATTGAATACGGCGCCTTGCTAGGTCGTAGCAAATGTAGCTGAAGGCTATGCTAACTATCGTCTCGGCAAATGAGAGCGTATTTGTCAGTGAACCATTGCTATGAACGTCGGCTGTACAACTGGGGCGAGTGCCAGTACGTCTCTCTAGACCTGCCGTGTGGTGGCGCTCGGTCTGCTATCACTGACAGTGGCGACACGCGGGTCCGACGTATACTAATGGACCGCAGCCGATTTAAAGGCTACCACCTAGCAAGTGTGGTGTCTGGCGGTGACACCACACTGATGACCTCAGATGTTAAGTCCCATAGTGCTCAGAGCCATTTGAACCATTTTTGAAGAAGAACCATGAAGTGTCAACAGCAGTCGCACTCCAGTACAGTCATGCAGAACAGGACTAAACGGAAAAGTAAGTATCCTATATCACATCATTCTCTCTCGGTAGCCTTATTGCTATTATTATTCAAAGTCTTATAAGTGAGAATCTGTTAAAAAAACAGAATCTCGATAACGATAAAAGACGGTCTTGCTTCCACGAAAATCGGTGCAGTCCACATTCTTTTAGTTTCATTATAAAAATCGGTATAGTTTGAGAGCATTCATCATGTTCAAGTTATATATTGTCATGTACAAGGGCATTACATTCTTTTCAGATGATTAAATTATCAATATAAAAAGGCATCTATACAGTCATTCTTTCATGTTCGACTGAAGGATACAGTTGACATCTCTCTCTCTTCCCCCGCCTCACATTATTTCATTATTTTGTGACATCCAATGAAGTTAAAAAGAAAACCTACAGTACTGCCACCAATTACAGATGAGCAAGCGGCAGAGGTTGGAGCTCTATAGCGATACATCCGACAGATGTATTAACTTATCTCACATCCATACACATGTCCAACCTGCATAAAATCGAAGAAACTTCCACCATTTTGCTGCGAAAACTACCAATCACTGCAGAATGTCCTCATTATTTCAAAATTTTCATCAGGGTATCGAAAAAGTGAGAATTTAAACTCCTAGGACAAAATTAGGTGGTTTATGAACGAACCTGGATGCACGGGTGTATTAAAAACATGTTGGAAAAGGCACAAATCATTTTATTTTCGGCAACAACAAGCTATAATTCAAGAGGACATTGCTTTTTGTACGCTATGGCAGGTGCTGTTTTACCAGCACAATGGTATATCGTGCTGGCTTTTACGAGACGTAAAAAACAGATCAGAGCATCCTTGTAGAACCTCATAATGTCGCAAAGTAGCCTATAATATTCCACCGATACACGGAAAACAAATACCATCTGCTTGCTGACATCTGACTTTTTGCTCCATAACTTGCCTCTCCCGACCTGTATGGAAACTTTCTGTCACCCAGCAGACCACCATTCGAAATAGGAGCAGATCTTGTGTTGCAGTTTCGTAAGCAGTTTGGTCATCACAACTCAGCATGCTTCACGCAATCTACTCACATAACGGGAAAATACACTATAATTTTTGGGTTCGAAAATTCAAATGGTTCAAATGTCTCTGAGCACTGCTAAGGTCATCAGTTCCCTAGAACTTAGAACTTCTTAAATCTGACTAACCTAAGGACATCACACACATCCATGCCCGAGGCAGGATTCGAACCTGCGACGTAGCGGTCGCGCGGTTCTATACTGTAGCGCCTAGAACCGCTCGGCCACTCCAGCCGGCTTTTAGGTTCCACAATGGGATATAATTCAAGTGGTGGTTTCTTTATAATTAGAGGTAACGATGTATGAACTAACACGGGGGTTGTGATTTATATATATATAGGATGAGTCACCTAACGTTACCGCTGTATATATTTCGTAAACCACATCAAATACTGACGAACCGATTCCACAGACCGAACGTGAGGAGATGGGCTAGTGTAATTGTTTAATACAAACCATACAAAAATGCACGGAAGTATGTTTTTTAACACAAACATACGTTTTTTTTAAATGGAACCCCGTTAGATTTGTTAGCACATCTGAACATATAAACAAATACGTAATCAGTGCCGTTTGTTGGATTGTAAAATGTTAATTACATCCGGAGATATTGTAACCTAAAGTTGACGCTTGAGTACCACTCCTCCGCTGTTCCATCGTGTGTATCGGAGAGCACCGAATTACGTAGGGATCCAAAGGGAACGGTGATGGATCTTAGTTACAGAAGAGACTGGAACAGCACATTACGTCCACATGCTAACACCTTTTTATTGGTCTTTTTCACTGACGCACATGTACATTACCATGAGGGGTGAGGTACACGTACACACGTGGTTTGCGTTTTCAATTACGGAGTGGAATAGAGTGTGTCCCGAATGTCAGGCCAATAGATGTTCAATGTGGTAGCCATCATTTGCTGCACACAATTGCAATCTCTGGCGTAATGAATGTCGTACACGCCGCAGTACATCTGGTGTAATGTCGCCGCAGGCTGCCACAATACGTTGTTTCATATCCTCTGGGGTTGTAGGCACATCACGGTACACATTCTCCTTTAACGTACCCCACAGAAAGAAGTCCACAGGTGTAAGATCAGGAGAACGGGCTGGGCAATTTATGTGTCCTCCATGTCCTATGAAACGCCCGTCGAACATCCTGTCAAGGGTCAGCCTAGTGTTAATTGCGGAATGTGCACGTGCACCATCATGCTGATACCACATACGTCGACGCGTTTCCAGTGGGACATTTTCGAGCAACGTTGGCAGACCATTCTGTAGAAACGCGATGTATGTTGCAGTGGTCTCCGATACACACGATCGAACAGCGGAGGAGTGGTACTCAAGCGTTAACTTTAGGTTACAATATCTCCGGATGTAATTAACATTTTACAATGCAACAAACGGCACTGATTACGTATTTGTTTATATGTTCAGATGTGCTAACAAATCTGACGGGGTTCCATTTAAAAAAACGTAGGTTTGTGTTAAAAAACATACTTCCGTGCATTTTTGTATGGTTTGTATTAAACAATTACACTAGCCCCTCTCCTCACGTTCGGTCTGTGGAATCGGTTCGTCAGTATTTGATGTGGTTTACGAAATATATCCAGTGGTAACGTTAGGTGACTCACCCTGTATATATAAACAGTCATGATTCCATGATAAGCCGATTTCTGTCAGTTTTATGAGCAAAATCGTTGTAGTTTGAGAGCATACCACATGTTACAATTACAAAATATCATATATGAGGCCATTACATACATTTCAGACGTATGAAATACCGATACAGATCAGTACCTGTACAATCAATTATTACGTTCGATTGCACTCCTCATTCTTATTTTATAACATCCAGAGTAGGTAAAAAGAAACTAAGAACTATATGCACCCAAACTTTGACGTGTTATACCACTCCCTGTAACAGAACCTCCTATAACATTTTACCATTTCTCTCTCTTCTGATGTATCGAAAAATAAATACAGTCTGCATGTTGACCTCAGCCATATTACGTATACACGTACTGGTTCACTGGAGCAGGTGGCCAGTGATGGAAGCCGCTTGAACAAACCTGTGTAAAGTTTTGTCGCCTGTATTGGGTGAAGACCAGTCCCACAAATTGTCAATCACAAGAGAGGGTTCCTGCGTAGTTCTTTCATAAGAAGTTGTATACATTGTTTTTCTATTGTCAACCGTGCAAGCACTGTATGACTTAAGCTTTACACATCTCCCTCTTCTGATATAAAGAAAAACAAATACAATTTGTGTTGTACTATACCGTTCGAGGAATGCGCTGTTCTATCTCATACAGAACAATAATACCTACCAAGGACTGTCTCCCTCAGTCCAACCGACATCTACCACACAAAACTGCAAAATTGTGTTGATTATGTACCGTCGTCACGAAACTTTAAGAGTATATAAGGAGATATGACAGGCGTTGAATGATCCCTTGGTTTGTTGTTATTGCTGGAGAATCTATACCAACTTGTTACAAAATATGAGTAATGTAACTTGCATCGAAGATATTATGTTCTTTAGCAAGAGGAATGTAAATGTGCTTACATCACCTACAGATCCGTTTTGCAAAGGGTATTTCGCTATTTACAGCTCTGCAGCACTGTCGAAAATAACGTACAAGTGGTTGAAATCGAGATTTCCGATTGGTAATACGCGTGCAGGGTCTTTATGTGCATGTGTGTAGAGCTGCCAGTGTGTGAAGGTTGCAGTTCGCATGCATAACTTACTAACTGATTGTCTATAAATTATGCTGCCGAGGAGACACATTCCTTAGGTAGGAAAAAGGGACACTCTTATGGTCCAGAATGCTAAGTGCAGTCGAAACACTGTCAACTAACGTACAAATTATTGCTAGGATAAAAAAAATACCTGAAATCTACAGTCTGTGGAAATCCTAACAGGGTTGTGGATATGTATCAGAGTTGGAAGGTATAAACAAAAGTAGCGAAGCTCATCTGGTAAGCAATAAGAGTCTGACACTCCACTCCTTTACTCTTTCGTCAAACATCAGCAAAAAACACACTTTGAGTGCGTTAGCGTCTATAGAATAAATGATTGGGGTTAGGAGTGGACCCTCATTCTATGACAGAGCACAATGGTGTTTAGCAGTACACAAATTGTTTTTAATTCAGAATTATTATCAAAGAAATACACGAATTTACATAAGTTGTAACGTAACAAGGTTAGGACAGTTGTCAAGATAACACATTTTGTCCTAATTAATCAAAATAACTCTAAACACAACAGTATCAAACTTTAACCAGAGGGTTCTTTACAAAATTATTCTTGCTACTACATCGTGAAGTTGGCCAATATTACGACAAATCATCCGATTCTGGTTCTAAGTTTGGTACTATTTAGGATGACAATCAAATCTATGGAGGATGGATAGTTTTTGTGACAAGTTGTGCAAAAGATTACCCAAGGTTGCCCGAGTTCACAGTGGACACAAGCTGGTTAACAAACAAGTTTACGCCTCTGCTAGCGGTATTTACCTTAGCTGCGATGAGCTGTCGGCTGCATGGCTGCTCTCGTCCTCTGAAAGTCTTATAAAGTCTAATCAAAACCTTTGTTCATTTAATCAGCTGCCCAAAATTCCTCCTTCCTGGTGCGTCCTGTTCTGCACTTGACGCTGGTTCAGAGGAGAGTCCACGAAATCTTCGGTCCTGTGTCTCTCGTAGCAAAACTGTCCCCCACCTGGGTCATTTCATGTTCTACGTCACGGCTTTTTCCGACCAATACGAGCATTCCTTTTATTTTGTGGAAACTGTCTCTGCCATTTGCAAGGGGCCGACCATCAAACTGCATCGAAATTTCGGCACGTTACTCCTTCCCAGTTCCAGTCAGCCAATCGGACATTTTGTGCCCGCTTCAGACGCCTAAAAGTTACATACGGACATCATGTGCGTACCACATGCTGTTCACGTGATCGACTGCATCACCGGTTTGTTCGTATCCATCTGGAAGTTCCCCAACGCAGTTTTCTAAAGGTTCTTTCCTTGCCACTCTGAAGGCCTGCTACTTGCCCTGCTGGATGAGTCACATGGCCCGTTCGTTGTTCTGTGCTGTGGGTCGCTTTAAGAGCTTTCCGTTGTACTCGGCCAGTGACGTCGGGCCTCGCATCTGCTCCCAAACGAAACGTTTTCTCCAGCAGCTTGTTTCACCTCTTGCTCATTGATACGTAGGATTTAGGTTCGGTGTATTAATACCGTCAATTGAGTGTCATCCCTTTGCATTGCATACTGTACATTTTCATAGGCAAATCTGCTCATTTTCGCTGAAGTATGTCAGCTGAAATATTCACCTTCCTGTTACGATGTATAAAAACTCTCATGTAAGATGCGAAATTAACATTCATTTAATCTGCCACCTTACATATCCTCCTCCTTCTGTTTTCAATTTTGCCCTGGATCAATCAAATGTTGGGAAATTAAATATATATAATTAAAAAACAGTCTTGATTTCAAATTTCTTTTAATTGGAGTGACCGGTTTCAATCCTTAAGGATCATCTTCAGACTCCAGAACAGCAGGTGGCCTTCCATGGAGCATACTGCGCCGACCCATGATGCTAAACTGACTGCTCATGAGTCTGCAGATGATCCTTAAGGATTGAAACCAGTCACTCCGACTAAAATAAGTCTGCTGAACTGACTGCTCATGAGCAGTCAGTTCAGCATCGTGAGTCAGTGCAGCTTGCCCCATGGAAGTCCACCTGCCGTTCTGGAGTCTGAAGATGATCCTTAAGGATTGAAACTGGTCGCACCAATTAAAAGAAATTTTTATCATCAAGACTGTTTTAATTATATGTATTTAATTATATTGTATAAGATTGCTGATAATGTTTTCAAAAATTTTATAATTGTTGAGAAATTAATTGAAGTCAGTGCAAAATTGATTTCGACTGCTGACTGTAGCAATTGACATATTTACTGACCAACATTCTACTTTAATATATGGCATAATTAAACAGAGGTTCGTTCTAGTCTCCTTATCATTATTTTACAGTGCAATTGATTTCATGTATATTACTGATTTGAGCACTAAAGTATATTTTTCCAAAATTTAACATGTTCTTTCTAATTTTCTGATTTAATACAATTATTTAACTAATCTGAAGTCTTTTCTTTCTGTTTTATAGTTGTCTATGTTTTAATTTTAATTTAAATTCAAGCAAATCAAAGCTTCTCTATAAATTTGTACCATTCCTAAATTTTTAAATTTGAGAATGATCTGTTTTTGACTTTAAGACTTATGTTAAATGATGATGGAGATGTGTTGAAGTTGAGGAAACCTTCATTTAACATTATCCTCCCCTTTTTCAATACCTGTTGTCTATACTTAACCCCTTATTTTTATCATGTCAATCATAATTTAAGAAAGTTACATTTCTTACAATAAATTCGTGATTTATGTTATACTTAACCTATACTTAACCGTATCTTTCTCATAACTTTACAGACATAATCCCATTCACAAACATAATTATATCCCACAAAAGTCTTAAACTTATACATTATAGCTTTACAAAAATTTTAAATTATTGGTGGCTTTTACAAACATATTAAGTTTCTAATCCTACTAATTACTTTGCAAATATCGAATTAACATCATGGAATTGCTAAACCTATTTTATATATATACCCTATATTTTAACAAACACATTACATACTAGAATCTTAACCTCCAAAGAAAATGTTAACATTCGGATTTCTTAACTTAGACATGTTGAAAAATATGAAATACAAGGAAATATTATTGATATGTCAAGATTAAAATTGAAAAGCATTGTTAATAAAGATCTGTTTCTGACACACAAGATTCTACAAAAATCAAATATTTTTAAATAACAGTAAACTTCATGTGTCTGTAATTTTTTTCTTTTTTTTCAGTTTAATTGGATACTAGTCTGTCACAGACAGTCCTTTCTCCTATATCTTCAATGTTGTTCATTGAAGTCATCACTCTCTTTTTCATGTGCCTCGACACGTTTCCGCTGAGCATGGAATGGCGGTCGGCCATGTGCCTTGACGTGTCTCTGCTGAGCATGGAATGACAGTTGGCCATGGGCCTCGACATGGCACCAATAAGAACCTTTTTTTCTACTTTACACTACCTTTATAAGAGAGAATCTACTACTATTTCGTCAAACTATCCACATGCTGATCTCTATCTTCCTCCTTGCTTTCTACTCTTTCCCCAGAACACATTTAGTTTGCAGAAGAATTACTTTAGTTCTTACTTTATTGTTTTCCTTCACAATTATCTTTTTAACCTACTGTGAAAGTTGTCCTATTTATTTAAATGAGATAAGTACAAACTAAAAAGCTTTATTTGCGTGCCTTCTCTTAGCTTTCCTAATCTTTGACTTCTGGATATTTAATACAACTAAATCTTCTGCTGGAGTTACTCTTTATACAATTTCAAATGACTCACATGGTGCAAACCCAATGACTATCCTGTTTTTGGATTAATCAACTCGACTGCATTATCATGGACTACTTTAATTACTTCCATAGATCCTTTGTGTACCGAAAAGAACTTACTTCAACGCCGTAGCCTTGCTATTAAACAGTGATAATCTTACTAGGTGCTGATGTTATACTCTGGGTACTGGTGGTAATTCTGACTTCGGTATCAACACTGGTGTAGCCAATGGTGCATTATTCTCTTGGCATACCATTTCTCTCTCGTTTTCGTATAAATGAAATACATCCTTCACAATTTGGTCATCATCAATTTTTGTACAACTGTCTATATTAACTGTTAACAACTCTTGTTCCTCATCATCGGTCGATTCCCAGTCAATTGTCTCGCACCATTCTGGTGTTTGTATCTGGTCACCCCTTAAACCTAGTTCAGAATCTGGCTGATCAAAGCTAAGTCTATTTACATGTTAAATTATAAAATCTACTTCATTTGGCGATTGAGTCACTTTTGACTGGTCTTCGTACCATTCATCTCGTCAATTCTGCCTTTTACCCAGGTTTGGTGGCCTCAACTCGACTTCCTGTACCGATTCATTTCGCGTGTGTTGTCCTGCTGAAGGCTGATTCTTCCAACATTTCTGCGTGCTAAGCATTCCAGTTCCACCTGAATAACTTGGGTTTTGTGATGGAAAACATCTAAACCTTCCTGTTTCGTTTGTACGGTGATCGTATCGCGAATTGTAATTACGACCATAGTTTCTGGGACCAAAGCCGTTATTGCAATCCCGCGGCTCACCGAAACCGTAGTTATTGTTTGACCTCTGTGAGTTTCTAAAACCATAGCTATTAGTATTCCATTGGCGATTACCATTCTTTCCAAAACGATTACCTTTCCCAACATTATTAAAGGCCAATCTGCTGCTATTATTCACCCTACCATTGATTTCTCTCCCTGCACGTTGTTTCTTCGGGTCATCTTCACTGAAGATGAATTCAAGTTCTCTTAACATCCCTTAAAATGTAAATGTCGTGTGACTAGGGCCTCCCATCGGGTAGACCGTTCGCCGGGTGCAAGTCTTTCGACTTGACGCCACTTCAGCGACTTGCGCGTCGATGGGGATGAAATGATGATGATTAGGACAACACAGCACCCAGTCCCTGAGCGGAGAAAATCTCCGATCCACCCGGGAATCGAACCCGGGCCCGTAAAATTGACATTCTGTTGCAATGACCACTCAGCCCGGACTTCACATCCCTTTAAATGCCTGTATATTATCCCCTTCTCTGCCAAACAACGATTGCTGATTAGGCAACGGTAACTTCATTGTGCACATACATATCAGTTCCCCATGACTGTATGGATTGTCTAAACTCTGATTCTTTTTGTTATTTCTTCAAAAAAATCTAACTGGCTTCTTTTCTCCTGAATTTTCGAATGACGCCTTCTGTAACAATTCATATTTTGTCGTATTTTGGGTTTCCGTGGACCAGTATAGCTTCAAGAATGCAGACTTAAATTGTTCATACGACTGACAGTTTGCAGCGACTCTTTGCATGGTTTCCGCTATTGCGCCTTTCATATGACCACAAATGAAGTTGCGTTTATGGCTAAGTGGCAAAAGCTCTGGTAAACCAATCTGGAATTGATGTATAAACGTGCGGGGGTGCAAGCCGTTCCCACTTTCTTTGTAATGTTGGAATTTTCTGACTGTCAAAAAGTGATCATTGTCAAATTTTTCTGTTGCGCCATATGACTTATATGTTTTCACAATATTTTTCGTTCCCTTCAACTGCGTCATGTTGTCTTTTATTCGTCCTTCCACATTTGGATCTTGATATGACATATTTGAGTCCCACTAGCATCGCATCTACGCAGTGGCGTGTAATTATCTAACCCGTACCGTTCCTCGTGTATCGGACTGAAAGATACGTTTAAATTTCCCGTTACTGGATCAGTGTTCTGTCTTTGTATTTGATTCGTATTGACCTGCAGTGTATGTCCTGTTGTGCTGTAACTCGTAAATTGAGAATTTGGTGCATGTGTCGCCGAAAACTGCTCTGTTATCGCGTCATTCGCGTACGTTCGGAGGGTCGGCTGTCGCGCTTTTGGAATGCGCGCAGTTCCCGCTTTTCGCACAACTGTCTGCTGTGAACGCACATTACCTGCTTCGCTCACCTGTCTCAACTGTGCTACTCCCATTTGCTTCTGTATCGGATCGGAAAATACTGACGCAACCTCTTGAGGATATAAAAGTGGAATCCCATGAGTTTTTTGTTTTTCCGCAACTGCCACGGAAGATTGTATAACTGACTTGGTTACCTCCTGATTTTTTTTCACCACTATGTCGGGTGATACTACCGATTCCGCCGCCTCACCACTGCTTTCTGTACGGTTCTCGATATACTGTTTCAGTTCTATACGAAACTGTTCATACTGATGCTGATTTTTGGAGACGATGGTTTCAACGCGTGTATCTAATCTTTTTAACGCGGCTCGCGTGACACGTTTTCTGACATTGAGTTCTTCCACGATCTGTTGCGCCTTACCAGACGCCTTACGTGCTAAGTTGTCAACTCTTTGGTTGATATTAGACACTGCATTCTGCACCTCGTCAATGTCAGTACGCATCTTTTTCTGGACAGCCATTAGCGATTGAATTAGTTCGCTCGAGTCTCTCGCATCTTTCCGGATTTCAGTAGAGTGTAGCGTTCCAAAGGATTGGAAAAGGGCTCAGGTGATCCCCGTTTTCAAGAAGGGACGTCGAACAGATGTGCAGAACTATAGACCTATATCCCTAACGTCCATCAATTGTAGAATTTTGGAACACGTATTATGTTCGAGTATAATGATTTTTCTGGAGACTAGAAACCTACTCTGTAGGAATCAGCATGGGTTTCGAAAAAGACGGTCGTGTGAAACCCAGCTCGCGCTATTCGTCCACGAGACTCAGAGGGCCATAGACACGGGTTCACAGGTAGATGCCGTGTTTCTTGACTTCTGCAAGGCGTTCGATACAGTTCCCCACAGTCGTTTAATGAACAAAGTAAGAGCATATGGACTATCAGACTAATTGTGTGATTGGATTGAAGAGTTCCTAGATAACAGAACGCAGCATGTCATTCTCAATGGAGAGAAGTCTTCCGAAGTAGGAGTGATTTCAGGTGTGCCGCAGGGGAGTGTCATAGGACCGTTGCTATTCACAATATACACAACTGACCTTGTGGATGACATCGGAAGTTCACTGAGGCTTTTTGCAGATGATGCTGTGCTGTACCGAGAGGTTGTAACAATGGAAAATTGCACTGAAATGCAGGAGGATCTGCAGCGAATTGACGCATGGTGCAGGGAATGGCAATTGAATCTCAATGTAGACAAGTGTAATGTGCTGCGAATACATAGAAAGATAGATCCCTTATCATTTAGCTACAAAATAGCAGGTCAGCAGCTGGAAGCAGATAATTCCATAAATTATCTGGGAGTACGCGTTAGGAGTGATTTAAAATGGAATGATCATATAATGTTGATCGTTGGTAAAGCAGATGCCAGACTGAGATTCATTGGAAGAATCCTAAGGAAATGCAATCCGAAAACAAAGGAAGTAGGCTACAGTACACTTGTTCGCCCACTGCTTGAATACTGCTCAGCAGTGTGGGATTCGTACCAGATTGGGTTGATAGATGAAATAGAGAAGATCCAACGGAGAGCAGCGCGCTTCGTTACAGGATCATTTAGTAATCGCGAAAGCGTTACGGGGATGATAGATAAACTCCAGTGGAAGATTCTACAGGAGAGATGCTCAGCAGCTCGGTACGGGCTTTTGTTAAAGTTTCGAGAACATACCTGCACCGAAGAGTCAAGCAGTATATTGCTCCCTCCTACGTATATCTCGCGAAGAGACCATGAGGATAAAATCAGAGAGATTGGAGCCCACACAGAAGCATACCGACAATCCTTATTTCCACGAACAATACGAGACTGGAATAGAAGGGAGAACCGATAGAGGTACTCAATGTACCCTCCGCCACACACCGTCAGGTGGCTTGCGGAGTATGGATGTAGAACTTTTGCTGATCTTTGCGGACTTTTTCGAAACCAGCATTCGTTTCAAATTTGAGACCATTTAAAGCAGCATTTGTCTCTGTTTTTAAATTCGCTGTTTCGGTTTTTTAATTCACCGTTTCAGTTCTTAAGTTTACTAACCCTACATTTGTTTCAGTTTTTAAATCTGCTAACCCCGTATTAGTTTGCTTGACGACAATAGTGAGTTGCAATAATAGTGCGAACACACTATCCGACTATTCGCCATCGTTACCTGTCAACATTTGATATAAATTTTGCCTGTCGTTCACGTCTTTTGCGTGACGTCTCACCGACTTCTGTGCATAGTGCGGACACACTTGCACACATTCTTCCCTGGGAAACTGTCCCGTTTGATTCAGAATTACAACATTTGGTTCAACGTACCGAAGTTGCTCATTCTGTGATTCTACTTCTAACGCAGCAGATAAGTCATTTGTTCGTTTTCGTGCGGTCTCAGACTGTGACGCCAATCGCGAAACTGCCACTATTCCCTCTGCACTGTCACTTTGTTCGGTTTCGTGACTTGCACTTGATACTTTTTGTTGTACATCAATTTCTGTCCTATGAAGATCTTCAGTTTGCCCTATCTGCGATGTTCTCCGTCCTTCCGCCATCTCCTATCGTCTAACTAACCTCTGTCTTTCTCGAATTGCGCGAGCCTGAGTTGAGCTCCAGTCAGTATGAATTATATGACCTGACACGTCTCCAATATATCACTGAAAGTTTCTTAGACTATGAACACTTCATTACCAACGCCGTTCACTGTTCGTGGATATTCAAACCAACTCAACAACCCGTGGATTACTTCGCGCGCGCCAGCAAAGTCATGCACAAGCTACTTTTACACAAACACAAAACTTTTTCTTTACTCGTTAATATAACTTTTTCTACACTGTGGATCACACATTTACAGCACTATGGCGATACACACCCTGAGTAACCTTGCCACAAAAAATACTAAACTTTGATTACTCTTTTTAATTTTACTAGATTGCCATCCTGGCAGACCAATTGCCATCCTGGCAGGGCCCCCATTATCCGACACTCCACTCATTATTTCTTTTGGCAGAAATCAGCAAAAACACCCTTTTAGCACACATCCATGCCCGAGGCAGGATTCGAACCTGCGACCGTAGCGGTCGCGCTGTTCCAGACTGTAGCGCCGTTAGAGTCTATAGAACAAATGATTGGGGTTAGGTGTGCACCCTTACTCTATGACAGAGCACAACGGTGTTTAGCTGAGTACAAATTATGTTTAATTCAGATTTATTATCAAAGAAATACACGAATTTGCATAGGTTGTAACGTAACAATGTTATTACAGTCGTTAAGATAACGCATTTCCTCTCGATTAATCAAAATAAGTCTAAACACAACAATATCAAATTTTAACCAGAAGTTTCTTTACAAAATTATTCTTACTACTACATTGTGAAGTTGGCTAACATTACAACAAATCATCCGATTCCGGTTCTAAATTCGATACTATTTAGGATGACAATCAAGTTTACGGAGGATGGATAGTTTTTGTGACAAGCTGAGCAAAAGATTACCCAAGGTTGCTCGAGTTCACAGTGGACACAAGCTGGTGAACCAACAAGTTTACGCCTCTGCTAGCCGTATTTACCTTAGCTGCGATGGGCTGTCGTCTGCATGGCTGCTCTCGTCCTCTGAAAGTCTTATAAAGGCTAATCAAAACCTTTGCTGATTTTATCAGCAGAAACTCTCCTATGTTTCTCGTTAGGCGAGAAGACATGCACTCATCCATAGTCTTGAAATATGGCGATATGCACGTGCATGGATGGAGCAGCGTGTATATTACAATACCCCCTCAGTTCTCGCAAGAACAATTAACTACAGGGGGGCGCACAAAATGTGTTACCATTTTGTTTTTGAATATAAACTTTGTTGTCAATACAATCTGAAAGGAACATATACTACAATGAAGAGCCGTCCATGGAGATTTGTTCTAACTCAGCACATGCTCAATATGTCCACCACTTCGTTTCCTAACTTCCTTCAAACGAACACTGAACTTAGTAATTACCCTACGGCACATGTCTTCCGTAATTTCACTGCAAGCTTGAAGAATAAGTCTTCTGAGCTCCATTAAATCACGTGGACGTTTCGGGAAAATTTTTTGCTTTACGTATCCCCAAAGAAAAAAAGTCACATGGATTGAGGTCTGGACTATTGGGGGGCCAATTTCGTCCGCCATTGAAGCGACCTGGGAACCTGAGTGAAATGATCCGCATGTCGAAATGCTCGTGTAAAAACGCCAACACAGTGTTTGCAGTATGTGGCCTTGCTCCATCTTGCATGAACCACTGCGTGTTGAAGGGCAAGGCAGTAGCAAGAATTTGTGGATTGAAGCTATTGCGAAGCATGCTCAAATAACGCTCGCTGTTCACAGTTTCTTCAAAGAAAAAAGGTCCAGTATGTCCGTGACTGGAAATTGCTGCTCATGCTGTAATCCTTGGAGCATAATGTTGTCGTTCATGAAGCACTTGTGGGTTTTCAGTGGCCCAAAAGCGTACATTTTGTTTGATAACCACACCGTGTAAATGAAAATGCACCTTGTCTGAAAACCAAACGTTGTTGAGAGTTTCCTCCCTATCCTCCACCCACTGAGCAAACAGTAGTCTCTGCTGCTTGTGTGCTTCAGTGAACTTCTGTGCACAGGTCATCTTGAATGGGTACATATGGAGGTCACTTTTAAGAATGCGTTGAACGGAGCGCCTGGATATTCCCAGTTGCACTGCTGCCTTTCTACACGATTTCCCGGGACTTCTCTGTACAGCAACTCGTACTGCTTCAAAAGTCTCCAGCGAACAAACAGGCTTAGGCCGAGGTCGCTTCGCTTACAATACTGTTCCTTCCTGTACAAATTTATCGTACAACCTGTGGATGGTCTTCTTGCAAGGGACCCATCGTGTGTTAAACTGTTGTCGAAAACACCTCTGAGTCACAACAAGGCTTTCCGTTTCATGAAAAAGTAACACAATTGCCGATCGTTGCTGTGTTGTTAGTCTTCCATTGTCAGCCATTGCTGCTTACTAGTCTCCTAGCGGCAGTATCGTGAATTACACGTCTCATTTGTTTTTCCAAACTCTGCTGGTACTGCTGTAGAGATCCCAGCGAGATATCTAATGTGCGTCGTAAATTGCGAAAGAAACAATTGGTAACACATTTCGTGCGCCACGCTGTATGTGACTGTTACGCTACAGCTAATATCTAGCTGAATGTCAGCCGAAGTGAATGCAGTGTTCACACAAAATTCCTCCTTTGCGTCATATAGACCGTGATGCGCCCTGTTCTGCACTTGATGCTGGTTCAGAGGAGAGTCCACGAAATTTTCGGTCCTGAGTCTCCCGTAGCAAAACTGTCCCCCAACTGGATCCTTTCGTGCTGTACGTCACGGCTTTTTCCGACCAGTAGAATAATTCCCTTTATTTTGTGGAAACTATCTCTGTCAATCGCAAAGGGCCTACCATCAAACTGTATCGAAATTTCGGCACTTTACTCCTCCCAGTTCCAGTCAGCCAATCGGACGTTTTGTGCCTGCTCCAGACGCCTTAAAGTTGCATACGGACATCATGAGCGTACCACATGCAGTTCACGTGATCGACTGCATCATTGGTTTGTTCGTATCCATCTGGAAATTCCCCAACACAGTTTTCTAAAGATGTTAACTCCGTACCACTCCAGTGGCCCACTACTTGCCCTCCTGGATAAGTCACCTGGCCCCTTTCGTTGTCCTGCGCCGCGGGTCTCTTCAAGAGGTTTCTGTTGTACTCAGCATGTGACATCGCCCCTCACATCTGCTCCCAAATAAAACGTTTCCTCCAGCATCTTGTTTCATATCTTGCTCATTGACATGCAGGATTTAGGTTCGGTGTGTTAATACCGTCGATTGAGTGTCATCCCTTTGCATCTGCTCATTTTCGCTGAAGTATGTCAGGTGACATATTCACCTTCCTGTTACGATATATAAAAACTCTCACGTCAGATGCAAAATTGACATTCATTTAATCTACCGCCTTACAAGAGCATATACACTATGTGATCAAAAGTATCCGGACACCTGCTGAAAACGACTTACAAGTTCGTGGCACCCTCCATAGGTAATGCTGGAATTCACTATTGTATTGGCCCACCCTTAGCCTTGATGACAGCTTCCACTCTCACAGGCATACGTTATGCCAGGTGCTGGAAGGTTTATTGGGCAATGGCTGCCCATTCTTCATGGAGTGCTGCACCCAGGAGAAGTATTGATGGTGATCAGTGAGGCCTGGCATGTAGTCGACGTTCCAAAACATGCCTTAGATCTTCTATAGCATTCAGGTCAGGAGCTCTCTGCCACAGGTCGTGCGTTATGAACAGGTGCTCATTCGTGTTGAAAGATGCAATCGCCATACTCAAATTGCTCTTCAACAGTGGGAAGCAAGAAGGTGCTTAAAACATCAATGTAGGCCTGTGCTGTGATAGTGTCATGCAAAACAACAAGGGGTGCAAGCCCCTTCTATGTAAAACAGGACCACACCATAACACCACCACCTCCGAATTTTACTGTTGGCACTACATACACTGGCAGATGACGTTCACAGGGCATTCGCCATACCCGCACCCTGCCATCGGGTCGCCACATTGTGTACCGTGATTCGTAACTCCATACAACGTTTTTCCACTGTTCAAACGTCTAATGTTTATGCTCCTTACACCAAGTGAGGCTTCGTATGGCATTTACTGGCGTGATGTGTGGCTTATGAGCAGCCGTTCGACCACAAAATCCAAGTTTTCTACCTCCCGCCTAAATGTCATAATACTTGCAGTGGATCCTGATGCAGTTTGGAATTCCTGTCTAATGATCTGCATAGATGTCTGTATTACACATTACGGCCTTCTTCAACTGTCGGCGGTCTCTGTCAGTCAACAGACGAGGTCAGCCTGTACCTTTTTGTGCTGTACATATCCCTTCACGTTTCCACTTCACTATCACATCGGAAACAGTGGACCTACGGATGCTTAGGAGTGTGGAATTCTCGCGTACAGACGTATGACACAAGTGGCATCGAATCACCTGACTACGTTTGAAGTCTATGAGTTTCGCAGAGCGCCCCATTCTGCTTTCTCACGATGTCTAATGACTACTGAGGTCGCTGATATGGAGTATCTGGCAGTAGGTGGCAGCAAAATGCACCTAATAAGAAAAACGAATGTTTTGGGGGTGTCCGGATACATTTGATCACATAATGTACTTACGGGAAAAGTATCAGAGCAGTAGTAGAAATCAGCTCTATACACATGTCAGCTAGCTGTTGCTGATTCCTACACGATAGGTTGGAAGTCAAATGAATGTCTAGAACTGCTTCCAGACTTTGAGTTTCAGTCAAATACATCACTACGTGATTCTGCAGACAAGCTCTCTTTTGTGTCGTAGCAGTACACGTAACTGCTTCCAGACATCGAGATTCCAATCTGCACCGCTTATTCAGCCTCATATAATGGATGTTGATTCGATTATATGCAGGGTGGACATGTGTAGAGAATGTGAGATAAGTTTAATACATCTGTCAGATTTATTACTATACTGCTCCAACCTCTGCTCATCTGTAATTGGTGGTTGTGCTGTAAGTTTCTTTTTTGACATCATTGGATGTCACAAAGTAATGGGAGGCGATGGAAGAGAGAGAGATGTCAACTATATCCTTCAGTCAAACATGAAAGAATGATTGTATAGATGCCGTTCTATATTGATAATTCAATCATCTGAAAAGAATGTAATGCCCTTATGCACGACAATATATAATTTGAACACGATGAATGCTCTCAGGTTATACCGATTTTGCTCATGAAACTAAAAGAAAGTGGACTGTGCCGTTTTTCGTGGAAGCAAGACTGCTCTTTATTGTCGTCGCAGCTGTGGCGCTCACTTATAAGAGGTGTGTTGATATGAAATACAACTCTTACAGTCAATGTCTTCCCTCACAGAACAGTGGCCGGCAGTGGAAGCTATCTGTCATGGCATGCAATATTAGACAGACAACACGTGGTCGGGGTAGTCATCACGAATCTCATTTAGCTCTGTAGTCTGCAGGCATCACCGCCTGTTCTGTATGTGTAGTTTTTGTTGGCATCGATAGTGCTGCACTGGTCGAACCCACTTCCTGCTGGAGTGGGTTAGTATGGGGTCAAGGCAGATTGTGGCACATTTTATTGGTACAGACTGCCTACATCAGGAGCAGGTATGCACTAGGGGCAAACCTATGACTAACAGGTACTTAACCTATTTCTCTGTTAAGTGGTTTTCCATGTCACGCCCATTTCCTTTTGATTGACAGGCACTTATCCTATTGTCCCCCCAACCCCTTCCCCTCCCCCAACCCCTTCCCCCTTTCACTGCTACAGATACACTTTCAGGTCTGCATTATTGGAATAGCTCATCTCACTCTTATCAATTTGACTGACTACTTAATTAAACTGATCAATTAATTAACCTCTCACCCACTGGTAAACCGCCTCCCCTCCATAAAATGGTGGTAAGTTCAAATTCCATCAGGACAATGCAACACACCATGGATACCTCTACTAACCTAAGAAAATGGCGGGAAAGAAAGGGCAGTTGGGCTACCTCCACTAACCTAGGTCATCCGACCACCACCTCATCCTAGGAAATGGTGGGAAGAGGACTCACCCTGTGCTGAACATAACTCTTTATTTTCAGTATTTATTTAAACAATTAAAGGCAGTACCACCATAAAGTGTGTTCACCCCAAGGTCCAGAGTCCAAATGACCTAGTACACAGTACAGCCACCAGAGGGCGCTGTCGTGCCTTCCGTGATGTAATCCAATATGGCGGTATGGTGGTGGTGGAGGGGAAAGATCTCATAACAGGAAATTCAAGTGTATATTGTTTATTTATAAAAAATTCAGTTTGTGCAGGTGAATTTCTCTTGCTCATCATTCTCTGCTGTTTGAAAACATGTATATCTTGTAAGAAGCAATTACATGGGGCAAACATGTTGCATAACCTAATGTTCGGCATTGTGCTCTGGGTGTCTTAACCTAATTTTCGCGCCTTTGTCGGCACTTAACCTATTGTTCTGTTAAGTGGTTTTACATGTCACCCCCACTTCATCAAACTATTGTACCGCTTTTGATACCAAATTAAGTAATTAGTTATGTCCTCCCACCATTTTCTGGTACACTTTTCGAATTTCACATGCTTTTGATCACCATTTCTGGCACATTCTTCTTTGTCAACCACCCCCTTGAACTATTGTACTGCGTTTTACATAAAAATTATGCAAATTAATCTATTGTTCTGCACTTAACCTGCTGTTCTGCTCCATGTCACTCGCTCGCACACACTCTCCCCTTAAATATTGTACTGCTAACACCACGATGATATAAAAAATTTATGCAAATTAATTAAATTGGTATTCTTCACATGTATAGGGTTGTTTTTCTTAATTCACAGCGTCCTATTGGTCAGTGAAATCGACGCCGACACTGGAATCCGGGTGCATTGGCGGACCCCGCGAAGTGGTGATGCGGCTGTCAGCTGCCCAGCGACGCACAGGTGTTCATTCGTGACCCACAAGCATGAGGCAGTGGCTTCCCCACACCCCAGAAATTCCTGTTGAAATACGTGTTCACCTAGGCACCATTGCTGGCACGATGACGCATAGCTGAGGTGTGGGTCCAGCGCCGAGAGATGTTGCAGTGCTTCCCAGAATAGCACAGGGTGCGTTGTTCCTAGTAATACTAACAAGACAGCCCGTCTGTCACTGAATTTACCCGTCAAACTGCTGCTGCTGCTGCTGCCAGTGTGTGAGCACTGTTTGCCCTTTTTTTCCTGCAGACGAGACTTTCAGCGGCAAAAAACTATTTTCTACACATTGCTTTATTGCACTGGCAGTTAAACCCCGGTCCGCAGCTCGTGGTCGTGCGGTAGCGTTCTCGCTTCCCGCGCCCGGGTTCCCAGGTTCGATTCCTGGGGGGATTAGGGATTTTCTCTGCCTCGTGATGACTGGGTGTTGTGTGATGTCCTTAGGTTAGTTAGATTTAAGTAGTTCTAAGTTCCAGGGGACTGATGACCATAGATGTTAAGTCCCATAGTGATCAGAGCCATTTGAACCATAGTTAAACCCCCCAGAAGTCGTCTACAGATCATCAAATACATACAAGACTCAGAGGAATATTGGAAGCCAGGAACATATTTACCAGTGTAACTGCAATTATATATTATGATTGCTGCAACAGTCTGACTCTGATCGATATACAGGTAATGTCTCCTCTTGATGGCTGTGGTTCTGGAACGAATCTCAGTATCTATAGCGCACATAATTTTCAACGTAAGAAATCTGTCTCATACCCTCATGGTTACCGATGTGCTGAATCTATACGTCCCTCACGATAGGACACACACTCATCTTCTCTGGTCATGCCACAACATAAGCCATAGTAACTTTACACTGCAATATATACACATTTTACACAAACTGTGCATTTATCTTTCATATCTGTACAGCGCCCGAAAAAATTATGGTATGCCTACACTAACACTGGCTATATGTCTCGATTCTATTCTGTCCTAGGACATTATCTGACAAAATCTTACGATCAGCGCTTCTGGAAGGTGCTGCATCCTGCCAAGATTCTCTCAAACAAGTGTTACGAAGGACAGGCGTCCGGCACTATGTGTGATAATGAATACTGCACCTGCAGATATAATGCTTGGAAAGACATCACCGACGTGTGTTGGTGTACTGTAATCATCATCACTATCGATAGAACAACAAGGAAAATGTGAATTCGTTCTTCCTCGCGGTCCTAACGTGGCACCCCATCCGTCACGTGTTACACTTCCTGCTTTCAACATACACAAACGTTCTCAGCACTAGGTAGAGATTCCTATATCTCAGCACACAGGATGTCTTGTGAATGAATGGGGGATTATGATTGGCTCTTATCAAATTTACCTGCAGAATTACTGATGTCGCCAGTGTAGAAGCACCGTACGCCTTTCTTTTTCTTTCTGTAGACTAGACTTTCAGTGGCAAAAAACTATTTTACACTGATCGCCATATTGCACTGACAACTAAACCTTGTGAAAGTGCCCTACATATCGTCAAGTACGGAAAGACTCTTACTCAATTACACTGCTCTCCAACTGAGGACAGGAGCTCGAATATTAGAGTGTGAAACCAATCTCTAACCCAGCAATATATCACCATGTACTGTGTCGATGTAGTAAACACACAATTTGTATTCTGCACAATACAAAATCAGCCCTCTTACATCATATGTACATATACCACGAAGAGAGACAGCACCGTATATACTCCTTGCAGCACTACACAGTTCCCTGAGAGGGTGGCGGTCATCCACTCACAAGTACCAGAGCGCCCTCAGCAGACCGAAGTCACTCTCAGAACTGTTCTACAAATTCGGACTCGTTCCCCTCGGCGCAAACGCGTTACTGTTTCTGGTCCAGACCTGCTTGCTTGCTTGCTTTTCTGCACTCATCTCCAGACTCTGAGATTACAAGAACACATGTATTTTCACATGGTTTTCCATAACACTTTATCATTTTCGCGGTACTTCTCGATATCAAGCACACAGCAGTATCCTACTGATTGCACGCGCAACATAATTCCGAAGATATAGACTGAAATTATTTCTCTACAAACCCCAAACTTTAGCGAGGTGAAGCGTGCTCTAGACTACTGAGTAACTAGAAACTTATCCCGTCTGCGAAGACCTTTACGTGAGAACTCGAAACAAATAGAGGAAAATGATATTTCCACTCGCAAATACCGATGTCGGTGATGTAACAGATTCCAAATCATCCCTATAATTTACAAAGTCAACTAAGGTGTTTCTCATGTCTAGAGAACTAGCAAATGTGTCTTCCATCTGCTGGACGCACACACCATGATCCATCTTCTCTCAACTAAATAAAGAAGTCAAATGCAAAGAAGCAGTCAACCGAACAATTTACATGAGAGGGAATAATGGCGCAGCGCAAACACATGTCCATATTGAATCTTGTCAAATTTCCACTTGATCAATAAAGCTGCCCAACACATAGTAGGTATTAGTTCGCTATTCAACTGTCTAGAGGACAATACGGTTAAGTCAGTTACATTCCTACACTCCAACAGGCCTCTCCATTCAGACGGCTTCTACCGTTAACGGGAAACACGTATCATTCCCGTCACTGGCGCTGCATGCCAAGCACGCACAGGCAGAATCGTCCTAGGAAACCAGTCACATATATTTCTTATCATTGTACTTACAACTAAGTGTTGCGAATGCGGTCTCAGTTGAACGACATTCGACAACGAGCGAAGTATCGGAAATACACCCTGCTGATGGCTGTGGTTCTGGAAATAGAAATATCTGTACCATTCTTATGACTTGACATACTCTTCCCTTTGCTGTCGTAGTACTCCACGTCAAATCCATACCTTCCCTACGACTGGACATGCACATACACAGATATACAGAAAACAGAGGAAACACTTAGCAAATGTGGAAAATGTGGGTTGGAGACGACTGGATACAATCGAGTATAGTGCTACACTATACATCCCGATCAGTGCATCTGCGCTAGGTATTGCCAGCTGTACTACTTTTACAAGCAATTTTAGAACGAGAGGTTATGTCATGATCGCATGGGTAGAACTGACATAAAAAAATCGATAGAATTGCGGAAAATACCTTATACAATGATGGAAAATACACCCAAATGCTGGGAAATTGAGGAGGTACTTGCGTGTCTTCTGCTTGGCGCAGAACAATTTCTACATGGGAACAAGCATGCGACAGCAAGAGGTAGCTGAGAAAAACATCGACATGGATGCCAAGGGGTCCATGGAAAGTCACTTTTTTCCGTTGAGGCAGCATTCTACAGCATGTCTATTGAGGTAACAGTGATACACTCGAGTTGAATACGGTATTTGACGTTTTTCAGGAAGACAGAGAACCATCTGCCTCTAAATTTATTTGCATCTGCGTTAAAGGATGACATAGAGTGGATGGATTGGTCGGTTGAGATGGAATTGCAACGAGGTGCGATTTAATGGTTGACTGATGATGCATTCTAGAGAGAGAGAGAGGGGGGGGGGGAAGTTGCAGCAAATCATTTGACCATTTTTTTCCTGATGTTCTATCAGGATGCATCACATATGTGACATAGCCTGCATTCGACATGTCACAACCTCTTGTTCTGTGCGGGTCTTAGAACAGTGTCTACTTGCGATCGTTAACAGTAAACCTTTCGGTCATCTCCATCTCACGTGTGATGAAACGTGACACATTCCTCTAAACGAACGAAGATTTATGCGATGTACTCCATTCCCCTGTCGCATCTTAAGTGTAAAATCGATACTTCAGTTTCATAACTAAGTTAGCGATAGGTATTTGTGAGACACTGCAATCCCCTGTGTATACATCTGCTTGACAGATGTGCTCTGTTTACGAAGTTAGTGTTGGCATGACTTGTAATTTCACGTGTCGGACGCCGCTGCTATGCGTTTATCTGTTTCCTTGTAAGAGGTATTTTCCATTACTAAGGATCATTTTATATAGAACTGATGTGGGCATAGTATAATTTCTGAACCATGATCGGATGTGGACAGTGGACGCTATACATCGCTGGAGAGTTATATTGTGCATGTGTCACACAGAGCCACTGTTTACAGAAGTAGTTTTCTCGTTTTATGGTTCAATACCATAGTTTATCGTAGAGAAACCTGCAAGATGTATGTCATGCGATGGAAATATATTTCTTACATTGGAATATTAACAGCGCTGCAGTCCACATGACTGATAGAGCGTAATCTCAAGTGATCTAATATTATAGCCTGCTTTACGTGCGGGACGTTGTAGCCTTAGGAGTGCATGTGTTTATGCTCTGACCTTCCAGGTTCTGATCCGAGACTCTAGAACAATGCTTTAGAGTTGATAGCGTAGCTGATTTGCGTAAAAATGTTCGAACTCCATCAGTCTGGAGCTCCATCATGCACAAAAATCACCCGTTTCTTGTTTTTCTGAACTGCCTGCTATTACATAGCAATACTTTCAAATCTGTTACTATACACCGATAAGGGGTTCTAACCTCCTCGACATGGGTGCATCTGGAGAACTTGGATGGGCGAGGACTTGGCTAGCTTAATTCACTCACGTGACGTGGAGTGTAATGGTCTACTTCTCATTGGTTGCAGATTAAATCGGTAATAGTGCTGCAGGGTAGGTTGGTCAATGACAGTGTGAGGGGTCTTCCAGTCTCTAATTTTATCCTAAGACTGTGAGAATGATCTGTGACCCCCCATCAGCATAGAGATAAACCGTAAATTAAGCACTATGCTCGAGACGTTAGAAATATGAAAAGTGCTGTCTGGTATACTTTGATGAAGTATGTGTTCGACAATTAACAATGACTGGACGTACTGCACAGGCATCTATCTACATTCACAATGATACTCGCAAAGTAGAGAGGGGGGCAGTTTAGCTATGATACTGAAACTGGGAAACATGCTGTCACAGCATTGCTCGGTGTTGAAATTACTGTAAAACTGCTAAAATTGTTCGCACTATCAACTGTGATGCTTATTATTAAAATAATAAGCATCCGTCCACTGGTACGCTGTTGGTTACCACATATTGATTGACTGACATCGCTTGTTTGACTTGGAGAAAGAGTTTTGGTGGAGGGACAACACTTTCTGGGGACGGATAGCACCGAAATAGTGATCACGTACGTGACTGCAATGTAAGGAATTAGTCGAAACGGAACCCAGAGCCATCAGGTATTCCATCACTGTGAAAGATGAGTTTAAATGTAGTCACTCTCGGACAGCAGTTTGGAAACTCTCCATAACGCCGCCAGACTCCCAGTTTCCTTACGATGTAACTGTCTTTTAGTTAAAATCACCCAGTGTGTGTAGTGTGTTATGTTAGCCGCAGTAACAAGATGATTTACACCGTGCGACGTCTAGTTTTCTGCAAGAGACAATGGATCAGAAAGTGTTAATGTCAGTTTAGAACCTGACACGGACCTCGATGTCATGGCGGAAAAACAAAATGTATGGCAGTGTACAGAGCATGTTACAGCAGAAAAAAAAAACTGTTTCAAACAACGACACGGGATCACAGGGAGCGTCTCTTGCGACTTACAGTATAGTCTGTGGGATATGGTCACCCTCCTACAGTACAAGTGATGGAACTATAAATTGGTCTGTGCAGTGGATCAATACCTGTATATTTATTAGGATCATCACATGTGCTCGATGCCAGAATGCATACGGTATTTGTTTTCTATGTATAGCAGGAGAGAGATGCGGTAAAAAATCATAATGAGTTCTCTATCGGATGACGTTAGTGGAGCTTCTATAGTTCGTAATTTTTCTCTGTTGGATGGAACAGAATAATGATGATAGAATGTTGGATTGATAGACGTGGATAGACCCTGAGGGACATGGCTCTGTAGTACCTGTTTGTAGTTTGGAGACGCACCACAATGCAATACCAAAATCCACGTCCTTCCCCCACTTCCTGTACTTTCTTTTATACTACCTCATGTTGCAGGAGCAGGCTTTGTTTCCGTCGAATGGTCCAAACACAGTTCTGTCGCAGTAACTCAGCTCCGCCTGTTTCTACACGGGTAGCAGAAGATGTTAGATATAGCTTTCTCCGACTTCTACTCAATTCTGACTTACATTGGAACAATCACATGCGCAAAGCTGTAGGGACTGTAGTGCAGAGTCTGAGGGGTTGTTGCAGGATACATAGGGGCTAACTAAAACCATGTTGGAATTTTACTGTAGCAGATAGGTTTGAGAAAGGTGGCCCGTTTCGAAATATGAGAGTGCCAGAAATATGGAATGGCATCGAGACAGAATCCATTACAAATACTGGAAAAATATCTAGTGGCGGCAAAGTGAGGGGGGTTGCAAATACCTTTTTCATACCACGCTCCTTAGCTGGACCACTTTCAAATTTCGATAATTTTATTAAGAAGGTGCACCGTTGGCGACGTGTAACCGCAATGCTGCTGTGATAATATACACTCCAGCAATCACTGTCTATATTCAGTGTCATGGTATTTGTCTGGGAAAAAGAAATGTGGTTGACATGGATAACCACTTAACAGAACAATACGTTAAGTGCCGACAAAGGCACAAAGATTAGGTTAAGATAACCAGAGTACAGTGCCAAACATTAGGCTATGCAACATGTTTGTCCCATGTAATTGCTTCTTACATGTTTCCAAGCAGCAGAGAATGATGAGCAAGAGAAATTCAACCCCACAAACTGAATTTTTTACAAACAAGCACTATACCCTTGAATTTCCTGTTATGAGATCCTTTCCCTCCACCACCACCATACCGCCATCTTGGATTATGTCACAGAAGACATGACAGAGCCCTCTGGTGGCAGTACTGTATACTAGGTCAGTTGGACTCTGGACCTTGGGGTGAACACACTTTATGGTGGTACTGCCTTTAATTGTTTAAATAAAAACTGAAAATAAAGACTTATGTCCAGATCAGGGTGAGTCCTCTGCCCACCATTTCCTAGGATGAGGTGGCGGTCAGATAACTTAGGTTAGTGGAGGTAGCCTAACTGCCCTTTCATTCCCACCATTTTCTTAGGTTAGTAGAGGTATCCATGGTATGTTGCATTGTCCTGATGGAATTTGAACTCACCACCATTTTATGGGAGGGGGGCGGTTTACCAGTGGGTGAGAGGTCAATTAATTGATCAATTTAATTAAGAAGTCAATCAAATTGATAAGAATGAGAGGAGATATTCCACTAACACAGACCTGAAAGTGTACCTGTAGCAGCGAGGGAGGACGGGGTTGTGGGAGCGGGAGGGGTCGGGGGCGATAGGATAAGTGCCTGTCAATCAAAAGGAAATGGGGGTATCACGGAAAACCACTTAACAGAACAATAGGTTAAGTACCTGTCAGTCAAAGAAGAACAATAGGGTAAGTACCTGTCAATCAAAGGAGAACAATAGGTTTGCCCCTGAGTGCATACCTACCATTGATGTAGGCAATCTGTACTAACAAAATGTGCCACAATCTGCCTTGACCCGCTACTCAGGTTGTGCTTCTGTGGGCCAGAGACTGCACACTTAGCTACTGCAATTCATGATGGGTGGTGGATGGTAGTGGCAGCACCCTGTCACCGAACTGGCAGACATTAGAAGGCGATCTGGAGAGTTCTCTGTACTTTTGTTGTTATTCCAGGTGGGGGGCAGTCTTTCTGAGAAATTCGTTTAACAGCTTGCAGGAAGCGCTCTGTTCTTGAATCTTTTGATTATTTGTGACTGATTTCCACAGACTCGAGACAGTATGTCACTGCCACCACTGGATGTCTTTGTGGACCATCAGTGACAGTGTAGAACAAGCCAAGCCTGTTTCCCTACCTATGGTGAGGAGAGGGAGCGATGAGGAGTGGTATTGGGGGGGGGTAATAATGGCTCTAAGTTTATTAATGGCTCTGAGCACTATGGGACTCAACTGCTGTGGTCATAAGTCCCCTAGAACTTAGAACTACTTAAACCTAACTAACCTAGGGACATCACACACATCCATGCCCGAGGCAGGATTCGAACCTGCGACCGCAGCAGTCGCACGGTTCCGGACTGCGCGCCTAGAACCGCGAGACCATCGCGGCCGGCTCTAAGTTTATTAGTTTGTGGCCGCACATAGAGGAAAACACATGTGCAGCTTCAGCTCCGCTCTCCTGGTGTGATCTTTTGAGTTCGGTTTTTGTGGTAGTTGGTTTAATACAATGATTTTGTCAATCCCCACTACATGTGCTGCATTATGACCTGTTGCTTATGAGTGTTAGTTTTTTCGTGACAATTTAGATGTGTAATTAGAACAGTGAAGCATTTTCTGTCAGATGTGGTAGCGTTTATTGGTCTTTCTGAATTTCTAGCACCAGGGCTGTAGGGTGATTGTCGAGCAATGAAATGGGACCCATTTGTAGCTAGCTACCTCCAATATCAAACAGTGATAGACTCAGTTCTCAGCTGTATGCTTACAGATAATACACCTATTAAACTCCTCTCTGTTCAACTCCAGCACCTCATCAGTTGAACACAATTCCCGCCAAAAATAAGGATAGTATCTTCCACTCCAGCCTTTTTCCAGCTAGCTTGTAGGTAAAGGAGTCATCCTGTGTAGAGATTGAGTACATCTATTATAGTTTCGAGTGGAATTGTGATTTTTTTCCGATCAGGATAACACCAGTTATATGACGTCGTCAATTTTTGAGCTTATTGCGATTTTAGGAGCTCCTTGTGTAGTTATATATAGTTTGTCATTATGCCCAAACTTTATGATTAATTACGTAATTAGCCGGCCGCGGTGGTCTAGCGGTTCTAGGAGCGCAGTCCGGAACCGCGCGACTGCTACGGTCGCAGGTTCGAATCCTGCCTCGGGCATGGATGTGTGTGATGTCATTAGGTTGGTTAGTTTTAAGTAGTTCTAAGTTCTAGGGGACTGATGACCACAGATGTTAAGTCCCATAGTGCTCAGAGCCATTTGAATTACGTAATTAGTACCGATCTTTACTTCATCTTCCTGCCCAAAGTAAACAAGTACACTAACCTAACTTTCCTCTCCGGCATCTGGACAGTTTCCCTGTGTTGGTGGGTGCACTTGGGTTTTCCGTCCAGAAGGACCGGGATTCGAGTCCCAAAATTAGCAACTACCATTTTGAATATCCCACTGATTCCAGGGTGGGAGGTGAGGCGGGACGTCAGCAAAACCTTGGGATAAATAAATCCTCACCTGTTTTGAAATTACTATCATTTTTAGAATTTCCCACCGAAATTCGAAATTCCCGCGAACATTCGGAATTCCGGAATTCCTACCAACGGGGTAGGTGGGAGCTGGAGAGGGGGAGGGCTGGGCAACGTGGCCCCCGCTACCCATGTGCCATCTGGGTGAAAACTCATGTTACTACCCGGGGATGGGAGTGGTGGTGTAGTATTGTGTGTTGGTAGGGGTAATTAGTTGATCAACTTAATTTGTACATTTGTTTGATATTAAAAACGCACTCCTACCGCCATCATCCCACAACTGATGAGCACTTCAGTTCACGTATTAAATGACTGGCCACTTACTGTGTACTGAGATATCCCTTTGGGCCCTTGGATACAGGTGTCTAGGGACAGGTTGTGCTTCCAGAAACATATTGTGAAGGCTTCTGGAATTATAACACTGATCCTCTGTGAACAGCACAGGGAGTGTATAATGAATACTTAAGTGAGCTCTGTAAGAGGTTGACGTGAATAAATAAAGAAACACACATTAAAAACAAGACAATATATTTTACTGATAATGCAACTTAAAAATTTTTGTACATTTTCCGAAGCACATATGTAACCACTTATGCGCCAACCACACTCTGTCCTGACTCTTCGAACAGCTGGACAGTTATAATCTTCAATGTCCATCAGTGAAGCGCTTTTCAAAACGTCACGAAGCCGCAGCGCTTTTTCACAGCCTCTAACGTAAATTATGCTATTGTTACGATCACAGGGTCAGAGCAATGTCGCTGTTTCCTCATACTGCAGTGCGTTATCATCCCACCACTTTCTGTGGTGACAGCGAGTCAGCCGAGCGGCTGTCCATCGAGTCTTGGCATTTTGTACCGCACTAAATTACGAGAGGCGACGATGGTGGAAACATCATCAATACCTGTCCTTTGTTGGCGAATGCAATGTTTCTTAGAGCAGTCAGTGATGACTAATTCTTTAAACTTCTGTGGGCTGAGCATGAATCCAAACTCATCACCCTCATAGTAAAAATAACGAATCTTGGGTACATACACTACTGGCCATTAAAATTGCTACACCACGAAGATGACGTGCAACAGACGCGAAATTTAACCGACAGGAAGAAGATGCTGTGATATGCAAATGATTAGCTTTTCAGAGCATTCACACAAGGTTGGCACCGGTGGCGACACCTACAAGATGCTGACATGAGAAAAGTTTCAACCGATTTCTCATACACAAACAGCAGTTGACCGGCGTTGCCTGGTGAAACGTTGTTGTGATGCCTCGTGTAAGGAGGATAAATGCGTACCATCACGTTTCCGACTTTCATAAAGGTCGGATTGTAGCCTATCGCGATTGCGGTTCATTGTATCGCGACATTGCTACTCGCGTTGGTCGAGATCCAATGACTGTTAGCAGAATATGGAATCGGTGGGTTCAGGAGGGTAATACGGAACGCCGTGCTGGATCCCAACGGACGTGTATTACTAGCAGTCGAGATGACAGGCATCTTATCCGCATGGCTGTAATAGATCGTGCAGCCACGTCTCGATCCCTGAGTCAACAGATGGGGCCGTTTGCAAGACAGCAACCATCTGTACAATCAGTTCGACGACGTTTGCAGCAGCATGGACTATCAGCTCGGAGACCATGGCTGCTGTTACCCTTGACGCTGCATCACAGACAGGAGCGGCTGCGATGGTGCACTCAACGACGAACCTGGGTGCACGAATGGCAAAACGTCATTTTTTCGGATGAATCCAGGTTCTGTTTACAGCATCATGATGGTCGCATCCGTGTTTGGCGACATCGCGGTGAACGCACATTGGAAGCGTGTATTCGTCATCGCCACACTGGTGTATCACCCAGCGAGATGGTATGGGGTGCCAGTGGTTACACGTCTCGGTCACCTCTTGTTCGCACTGACGGCACTTTGAACAGTGGACGTTACATTTCAGATGTGTTACGACCCGTGGCTCTACCCATCATTCGATCACTGCGAAACCCTACATTTCAGCAGGATAATGCACGACCGCATGTTGCAGCTCCTGTGCGGGCCTTTCTGGATACAGAAAATGTTCGACTGCTGCCCTGGCCGGCACATTCTCCAGATCTCTCACCAATTGGAAACGTCTGGTCAATGGTGGCCGAGCAACTGGCTCTTCACAATACGCCAGTCACTACTCTTGATGAACTGTGGTATCGTGTTGAAGCTGCATGGGCAGCTGTACCTGTACGCGCCATCCAAGCTCTGTTTGACTCAATGCCCAGGCGTATCAAGGCCGTTATTACGACCAGAGGTGGTTGTTCTGGGTACTGATTTCTCAGAATCTATGCAATCGAACTTCGTGAAAATGTAATCACATGTCAGTTCTAGTATAATATATTTGTCCTATGAATACCCATTTATCATCTGCATTTCTTCTTGGTGTAGCAATTTTAATGGCCAGTAGTGTATATCTACATCTGGTCGCCCTAGTTGTGACGTCACAGCCGCGCTGGATTAGCCGAGCGGTCTGGGACGCTATGGACTGTGCGGCTGGTCCCGGTGGAGGTTCGAGTCCTCCCTAGGGCATGGGTGTGTGTGTGTTTGTCCTTAGCATAATTTAGGTTAAGTAGTGTGTAAGCTTAGGGACTGATGACCTTAGCAGTTAAGTCCAATAAGATTTCACACACATTTGAACATTTTTTGAGACGTGACACACACACACACACGCACACTGGTAATATAGTGGTGCCTGTGTAATCATAAATAATTTCGATACTTTTTGGGCAAATGCTGCATTGTGATCGGCTAAGAGCATCATAACGTCGATGCAACATGATGCGACGTTCACACAATGCCGAGAGCAGTGGGATGGAACTCCTGTAATGGGATGAAATTTCGAAAAAAATACGAAAAATATGGAAAAATGTGTAAAATACGAAAAATGTTGAGAAATATATAAAATTGTATAGCATATTGAAAAATCCAAAAATGTGAAATATGTGTGGAAAATGTGGAGAACATTGAAGAATGAGAGTACTTAAATATATGCCTTGGTGGGGTCTCGGCTGGCACCTTGAATGACGAAAATGATGTAATATTACATTTAATTTGTTCTTAACAAATAGACATTGAGTGATGCGACTTAGTGTAATTACAATATCATTAATTTGTTACTAACAGAAAGATACAGACTGATCCTCTTCCTATGCTGTGCAGATCCTGAGTGAAGCCACCCACTCAATTGCCATAGTTATAAAAGATGGAGATGAGGATAGGACGCCTGAATCTCCTTGGTCCATGAAGAAGGGAGGGGAAGGGATGATGGTTGCGTGGGTAGAGCAGGGGTTCTCCTGGATGATCAGTCGGCGGTTATTCTCTGGAGGAAGGAAGGAAGGAAGGAAGGAAGGAAGGAAGATTGAGCTCAACGTCCTGTCGACATCGAGGTCATTAGAGACGGAGCAAAAGCTCGTATTGTGTCAAGGATGGGGAGCGAAATCGGCCGAGCCCTTTCGAAGAAACCATTCTGGCATTTGCCTGGAACGATTTAGGGAAATCACGGAAAACCGAAATCTGGATGAGCGGATGCGGGGTTTGAATCGTCATCCTTCCCACCTCGATTATAAGTCGAACAAATGTGTAACGTGACAACGGAACTTCTTATCAGTGACTTCCAGATAAGATCATTACCTGACCCAGAAGCCGCCTTGATATACTATTTGTATCATCTGCAAAAAGCACGAGGATACAATTAATATTGTGCACCAGGTCATTAATATAAAATGTGTACGCCAGTGGTTCTAAAACACTTCCCTGGGGCGAGTCTAACCCTATTCATACATCTATCGCTGGCTCTCCATCCAAATTGACACGCTGCTTGCTCCCTACTGCTAAACCCTCAGTATCGCCACAGATTTCATTTGCTATCCCATATGATCGGATTTTAGTTAACAGACGTTGGTGTATACTGAGTTCGCACAGCCTCGTCTTTTAATGTTGTCTGCGTCGTGCGGATCGGGAACATTGTAATCATCGAATGGTAACGTTTTTTACGTACTTATACGATTATAAGCCGAGTGTGTTCCAATGACGTGTCCTGGCTTACGCACATCGTACGGCGTTTGTGTGTCAACTCTACTGATCTGTTACAGTATTGTGCTGGTAGAAGCAACAATGAAAAAGTGCCCGTTCGAGGCCGTAAAGTCCAGAGTCGATATGCCAGTCGGCCACATCCCGCCGACGCAATAGGTTGAAGATATCCGTCTCCCGCTGCGTGAAGAAGTTCTCCTCGTCCGACGGGACAGTGTGTGGCGGGCATTATTGCTCCCCTCGGCCTAGGCCTTTTCTAAGGGACAGAAGGCGTTATAATCGCATGGGAGACATCGGGACCGTAGAATAGGTGCTCGAGTGTCTCACACTTCTGCGTTACGACATTCGCGATATGGGGACGTCGGTTATCATGAAGCAATAGCACCCCTTGTTCACAAAGACGGTTTTCGGCAGACATGCTGCTCCATACAGATTCTTCATTCTGCAAAGGACGTCTACCGGTGTTTGTCCTTCGGCAGCTAAGAAAAGAATAACAGCACTTTGGTACTGTTTGGACGCATTTGGCAATAACTTCGCCATAGTTCCTGTTTACGTATTTATCGCACGCACGTCGAAAGACACGCGTGTCATTCTAACACCTTGTCTTCATGTCGGTGCTTATAAACCAGCATCGGGGTCGCGCTACGTTTCATATACGCTGCAGCAACACCGTCAAACGGAAACTTTTTGATCGGCCCTTATATTTACTTACACTGATTCCTGAAACTGACCGACATTAACTGAATACTGAAAATGGATTGGCATTTGTGATGTTGTCTCTGAGAACGATGCACTGAAAATCGTTTACTAGGAAGTCTTCAGCGTGGACACGTATTTGCTGCAATCTTTTGAAAGCCGGCGGCGGCGTGGGAGTGTAACAAAAGCTTCCCGGAAGTGAGCAACAGCGTGCAGCGCGGCGTCCCGGCTTGGAAGAAATCAGCGACAAAGCGCCGCCGGTAGAAGTGTGCAGCCTGCCTTACCGGTCCCCTCAGCGTAGGCTTTCTTGGAAAGATAAAATTACCACTTCCAGTTCTCACGTGCGGAAGCGATGCTAGAGTAGAAGTGAAGTAAATCCAAGTCCCCAGTTCACACTCTCGGAACGAAAATCTTAAGACAATGCTCTGTAAAATGCTGTGGTGTTAAAACCAGCTTACGGAAGGAAGGAAGATTGAGCTCAACATCCTGTCGACATCGAAGTCATTAGAGACGGAGCAAAAGCTCGGATTGAGTCAAGGATGGGGAACGAAATCGGCCGAGCCCTTTCGAAGAAACCATCCTGGCATTTGCCTGGAGCGATTTAGGGAAATCACGGAAAACCTAAATCTAGATGACCGGATGCAGGTTTGAACCGTCGTTCTTCCGAATGTGAGTCACCAACTTGCGGGCTCACTACAGCTTTATACAAGGTGTATCACAATTCTTATTACAGGCTTCTAGGGGTTGTAGAGGAGACTTAAAGGTTTGAAAAGGATCCCGTATCGTGAACTGTACCGTTTCGATGTCAAATAAGTTTCGAGATGGAATTGCTTTCAAATCTCCCACTTCATGATACGCAGTCAGCTCTGACCTGTGTGCTCTACGGGAGTACTCGTCGTCGGATTCTCCTCTACGTGACGAAGGACGTCCTCTTCAAAGCACCTAAGGGCTAGGACACACAACAACCACAATTACACTGTGTTTTGGTGAAGTGCAAGTGCTTTTACGACCTTATTTGTGAAAATACGTGTCATATTTACGTGTGCATCACGGCACCTCACCGTGATGCTGAGAATAAAAGGGCTTGCCACACGAAAACATTACAAGCTACCTGTCATAAATAACACACAAGCGGTCGTGAAAAATCGTGCACACCAAGTGTAAAGATTAAATAAAACGGAAACCCACTGATGATGGCACAGTGGTGCTGAAACATGTTTGGGTACTTGGAAAAAACGGTGTTTTGCATAACTGGCGGACCTCACATCCTACAATTTTAACTGCAAACACGGCAAACACAAGGAGCTGCAAATCCAAATGATGAATAAGTAGCACAGTCAAATGCTTCGGACAAGCCGCCAAAAAGAAAAAAAAAAGAGTACATGTCTTGATCAGTTCCTGTTTAGGGAACAGGATGCATGAAGTTACAGTAGGATGTTCGAGGGCTATAAATATAAACACCATAGCATCACAATGGGTTCTGGTGTGGAGTGCCGCATTATCCTGCTGGGATTGCCCTAGTCCGTCGGAATGCACAGTGGTCATGAACGGATGCAGGTGATCAGACAAGATGCTTACATACATGTCACATGTCAGAGTCGTCTCTAGACGTATCAGGGGTCCCATATTTCTCCAACTGCACACGCCCCAACCCATTACAGAGCCTTCAATAACTTCAGGTCACGACTAATAGTGAATGATGGTACTCTGACAGCGCAACGGTATGTCATGGAAACCCTGCATCCTCATTTCTTAGCTCTCATGCGACAGTATTGTCAACAGGACAATGCTCGTCCACACACGTCACGTGTCTGTGTGATGCTCAAGTACTCCCGTGGCCAGCAATACCCCAGACCTCCCCACGACAGAACACGTCTGGGGCCAGCTCGGACGTCTCAGTATCACGGAACAGTTACAACATTTGTTGTCCAGCTTGCCTCAGGAAAGACACAATTGCTTTATGAAAGCCTTCACAACCGAATCAGTGCAAGCATCCAGGTCAGAAGAGGAAGAGGGGGAGAGGGGAGCAACATCTTACTGATAAGAGGGTTCATACTGCCAAGTTATTTGTAAATTTGACTCGATTCTGTAATGACTGAAATAACATCACATATTAGAGGCCTAGGAGCATGGGCGAAATTACCGTGGCTTATTTGAGAAACCAGGGCGATATTCACGCGAAGTATTTTAGGAAAATCACGGTCACCCTAGATGTAGACACCCAGGGGAAATTTGAAGTTCGCACGTCCCGCATAAGAGTCCCGCGTCTTATTCACTGCCCCACTTGACTCTCCGACAAACGTCACTTCATTTTTCATGTTGTCTGTGTCTATTGCAGCATTTTGCGTTATGGGAACTACGTATAGAAAGTCGAACACTGGCTCTGCTTGCTATTTCAACCAGTCGTCGTACTCTTACCAACCGCACCCCATCATGTATTATCGAACAAATGTTGGTTGCAAGCCATTACGACTATCACCAGTATACCCCATCATTTCATCCTAAAGATTCGTTCGTAAATACGTCGCCACCGTATTGCAAACTCTCAATCCACGACGTGAAATGGGGCAGCAAACAGCCGACGAATGCCATGGCGTTGGCACCGTGCTAGTACCTCTCGTTGTCAGTCGAGTTCTGTTTCTATAAGCGCTATGATGATGAAGGAGAATGTTCTACGAAAGCTGACAGAGAAGAAATTAGGGAGTGGATAAAAATATGGAAACATCAAAAACACAATACGTTACCGTGCCTAATACGGCGTAGCAAAACAACTTCCAATCGTCTAGAAATGGGTAAATATAGCTCCTGTATGGTTATCAAGAGAATCTAATTCCATTCTTCCTGCAAAATTGTAGAAAATTTAGGTGACGACGACGCAGGTCGGCAGCTATCACGCAGCATTCCCTCCAAAGTAGACCATAAAGGCTCAATAATATTGAGATCCGGTGACTGTAGTGGCCAGGGGAGATGCGACTGTTCATTCTCGTGCTCACAGAACCACTACTGGACTATGACAGCTTTGTGAACAGGAGCCCTGTTGTTTTGGAAAACAGCGCAACTATTGAGGAACAAACATTGTACCACCGAATACTGATCAGCCAAACTCGCCACATAAACCTCGGCAGTAATGTGACCTTGCAGGGTACCCACGTCACGGCTGCCCAAATCGTCACCGAACGCCTGCCACGGATCACTCTTGGGACGTTAAACTCTGTCAGAAGTTTGAAACAGTGTGCAACAAGACTCGTCCGACCAAATTACTTTCTTCCATTGTTTCATAATCCCAGTTTTTTGGCTTCGGCACCACGTTTTCCTTTTGTGGGCATTTGCATCACTGATGAGTGGATTTCGAATTCCAGCTCGCCCTGCAATTTCCTACTCACGGTGTCCCCTTCGTGTTGTTTCGGTGCTCACAAGGTTCGCGAGTGCGACATTCAATTCTGCAGTGACTTTTGCTGTATCCTCGTATTTTTCGTCACAGTCCTCTTCAGTGACCATCTGTCACGGTCACTCAACACATTTTCGTCCGCGTTGTGACTTATGCGGTATAAAACTTCGACACGGTGCCTGTTGAAACACCAAACCCTTCGTGTGCCTCGGTTACGGAAGCACCCGCAATACGAGTCTAGTAATTTGCCCACATTCTAATTCACTTAGCTCCGACTGACTACGACTGACAGTTGAGACGTATTGCGGACACTGCAAAGGTGCCGTTCGTGGTCAACCTGTAGGCTTGGCAAGAATCTGCATGCGTTTCTCACGGTGTTTCCACAATTTTGTCCAATCCCAGTACATTCTACAGGACACATCTGGAAAAGTCGGGGTGCTTCCAGCTGACATCATTTTAAGCCAACTACATATCTAATCTTATTAGGGATTTGCGTCTTTTAACGTCAGACGAACGAAATGCAGCCGATATTGTAGGATTTTCCTTCACTTTTTTTGTTCACTCTTACAACCATTTGAAATGCGAGTGCTTAAGTTTATTTTCATACCTGTCATAGTTTCCGAACAGTGGCGTGTTAATATTATCCAAACGGATGAATTTCTTTCGCCTATTGTCTTATTTAAGCTAATTACCTAAAGAGTTCGGGAACATAGCCAGATGTCGTGTTCAAAAGAAGTATGTCACATCTTAAAGTATGTCACATCTTAAAAATATTCAGTGAGCAGTCATGAAATAACTTAGTGAATTGATTATGATTATACCACAAAATTTTGCTTCTAGTCACGTGCTCAACGGACGAAAGGTGTGACTATTTTCTGATACTATAATGTTTGTAAGCGAAAGGAGGAGAAAATGCAATTATGAAAATATTATGACGGTTAGATCATGTACTAACTTAAAATGTACTTATTGAGCTTGTCTTTCTCATTACAGGTGATTCATTATGACATTTCGCCGATTTACCTTCTGCTACGTGTACGACCGAGCTACGAATTAATTCCTATCCCAGTCCCGTATAGGAGCGACCTTTACACCTGCTGATCGCCTGTAACTGCCCGTCAGTGATGCACCACTACATGAGCTCTCTGTTAACATGTTCTTAGTATCTTTAATTTGAGTTAAACCGTAAGTATTGAGCCAGAAATATGTACGGTGGGGAACGGCTGTATATTTCATAGGTCTTCGGAACGCATTGGTTATTTGCGGCAGATGGCATAGTGATTTCATTTCTCTGAATACTGTTTTGGCGGTTATCTAGTGGTCCACGTCAGGCACTGTCACCGATGATGTCAGACAATCATTCACTCAGTTCATTACGTATTCATAGGAAGAGTAGTACAATACATCGTAACGATGTTGACGTTATATGTTTGATGTTTGCAAGAGCTTACCCATTATTAATGGAACTTTTCTGTCTCCTTTTGTATAATAAATGTTGCCCTTTTCTAAGTACACAAGTTCAAAACTATTTTTCTAAGTGAAAATTGGGTTTTCTTTAGTAACGTTAAATATCGTGCTACTTTTGAGTGTAAATTAGGTACACAGATGGCATCCCATTTTACTATTTGAAATAGATGGGCAGCTGAACTACCACCAGTACCCCATGGGCCAGTGGATAAAGCACGTCAGGTTTTTAATGTATCTCTTTTCCAACATGCAGAGTAGGCCTGTGAAAATGAAATGGAATAAATAAGACAAAACTACGTACAAGTAAAAATATAAGGCTGCTGTTGGTTGTGTTAGTTACAACTCTGACCAGTCATCCAGATTTGAGTTTTCCGTGATTTCACTGAATAATTTAAAGGCAAACGCCAAAACATTTGATTTCATCAGGTCGCAGCCAATTTCCTTAGCTTTGCCTGTCCAGTTCGTCCTTGCTCTGTGTCTGCAAAGATTCCATAAAATATTAAAGCTGGACATTTAATTTAATTTTAAAGTTTTGTTGACTGATTTTCTGCAAATGGTCTCTTTCTTAACTTTAAGGACTTACACCGTATTCAGTTCTGAATATTAAGGAGCACAGCTTCAGAGATAAATTTAAAGAATGAACAAGAGTTAATAAACAAGGCAAAACTTTAAAAATTTCCGATGTTCATACTGATGAAAATTGAAATTGATAAAAAAAACTCGTTTTAGAACTTCATAAGCAACTAATTTCAGCCACTTTTGCACTTTGTTACCGCAAGCCTTGGCGAAGGACAAAACAGTAAGTTGCCATACTTCACTTATATCAGTAAGGTCATATGGAATTGTATTCTGTGGTAAATCATCTTTAAGAAAGAAAGTTTTCGGTACACCAAAGCTTGCCATGAGAATATTATATGGTGCTCACCCTCGATCATCATGTCGTCAGCTGTGTAAGGAGTAACGTATTCTGCCTACAGCATCAAAGTACATATTTTCTCTCAAGAAATTTTGTTGTAAATAATCGGTTAGAATTCATAAGCAATAATTATGCACATGATTGCAAAACAAGAAGAAAAAAATTACGTTTGTTACTCTTCGTAAAAATACTTAAGCCTAGAAAGGGGAGAATTATTCCAGTACCAAAATCTTTGATCCCTTACCAAACGATATCAAATGCTTGACACATAGCAAGACTAAATCTGAAAGTAATCTGAGAAACAGATTTTTTTACAAACTTGTAGCTTATTTAGTGCAAAAGTGTTACACACTTATTTGTGTTATTGAACTAAATATGGTTTTCTCTTGTTTGAACTCTTCTGTAGTCAGTTGGCAGCCATATTTAAATACCAATAAGTTAATATTCTATAAAGGGACTACTTGCAAGTCATTATGATACATCGTGCAAAGTAATTCAGTTTTAGTAGTCTGCCTCACATATGGAATGCTGTGTCATGCCATACGTAAAAGGTCTACCAACTGTAGGTTCATAAACGTTCGAATGACCTTGAGACTTTAATGGTGGACTCCGTTGCATGACGAACACGTTTTTGGCTTTATACCTTGAAAATTACACAAACTGGATGCTAGTATCTACTCCTGCAACTTAATTTTCCTTGCAATAGAATAAAATAAATCCACAGCGGTTTTCAAACGGTCCTCTTTGATTGGAAGATAACTGTGGCGACTGCAAAGCCCCACCCAAATATTTCTAACAGCATATCACTTCGCGGTTTTCCAGCTCAGTGGTAAACGACTGGGAAGCACTGGACAAGCAGGAATCTGTCTTTTATCAGTAACTACGAGAAAACAACATAAAGCACTTTAGCATCACGTCTATTATTTTATTCCTGTCCTACAACTAATATCTTGGTTCTGACTGCACATAATTAACTAAAATTGTGGTTGCTTAGGTAACTTTTAAGCAAGAACAAAAAAGACTTACGGTAAAATTCTTCAGTTAACTGTGAGAACGATGAATGTTTAAATCTGGAAAAGTATAAAATGAACAGCAAAAATGGCGCAGGTTTGACAAACCAAAAACAATATATCTGTATGATTGAAAGAGGACAATTAGCTGCAATTGGTAGAGGAATCTAACGTGGATTGCAAAAATGCAATGAACTTTGTTTAAGCTGTTAATTCTTAATGGAAAGAGTTGCTTATGTCCAAATTTTTTTTTTACACACTTTTACAGTACAGATTTTGTTTGTTCTGTAGAGAAGCGTTATGTTTTGATAACTATCTATTTGAGATGCATATTTTGCATTAAAATTTGAACTTCTTAAATGTTATGTTCATACTTTCTGTGTTTGCTGTAAAATTCCTTTTATTTATATTTCATTAACGTCTTTCCCTCCTGAAGGCCCCATTTCCAACGTATTATTTTTTCTACTGTGGGCGGTGTCCGCCGGGAGTAGCTGGATCGATAAGAATCGATTGACACACACCAGTAAAGACTGTTTTCTGGACACTGCTAGTTTAGAAAATAGCATTTGTTTAGTGCGTCTACACCTACAAAAGGAGAAATAACATGCAGATATGACTGCTGAAATTTTGTTTGAAATTATCTTATTTATCTTATTATATTATTATTTCAAAGTCATTCGATATCTATCGATTCAGATGCTTCCAGGCAGCCATCTCACCTTTACCGGAGGGTCCCTCAGTGAGCGCTTTGCCAGAGGCAGTTTTGCGTCGTCTACGAGCGGTTGGGACTTCTCAGATCTGTTGCGAGGTTTTAGGTAGGATTCACAATACAATATTACTTTAGTTTTGTAATTTAATGTAATAAACAATTATTTTAGTGTACATATAATGTATTTCGTGGTGTTGCTTTATTGGGTTATTATCAGAGCAAAACTAGTATTGCAGGGACTGCATCCACGTTCCGTTTGGTAGACCTGCTCCTATTCCGTTTTTTCAGTTGCAGTTTTTCATGTTCTATGTGATTTTAGTCTTATAATTTAATATAACTTACAAATATTTACGTTTTACATATCATAGTACTGCATTATTTGATTATTATTAACACAAAACCAGCATTACATAGACGTCATCCATGTTCCACATCAGAGGCCTCCCTTGCGTAAGCTGTTTCAGCTGGAACTGGTAATGCATTTTTAGTATTTGTTATCTTGTTTTTATGTGCATACAGTGGCTAATGTGATAACAAATAAAATATCTAAAATTTCAGCAATATCAGTGGGACTACACAGAAGCTGAGTGGCAAACTGTCACTACTAAACGTGAAGAGCGTTTTTGTAGAGCGAGCTGTGCATTGTCTGTGCGCAGTTGGGACTTCTGCTGTTGGGATTTCTCCAATCTGTTGCGACGATTTAGGTAGGATTCATAATACAAAATTATTTTAGTTTTGTTATTTAATGTAACTAATAATGATTTTAGGGTTCACTTAGTGTTTTCCAAGGTGTTGCATTATTGGGTTATTATCAATAGAAAACTAGCAATACATGAGACTTATTTCATCCATGTTTTGTGTCGGTAGATCTGTCTCATGTATGCTTTTTCAGCTGGAGTTGGTGATGTATTTTTAGTGTTTGTTATCGTGTTTTTATGTACATATAATGGCCAATGTGATAACAAATATCTAAAGTTTCAGCGGTATCAGTGCGATCACGCAGAATAGATTGCAAAGCTGGGTAGTAAAATATCACTACCAAGTGTCAAAAGTGTCTACAAGTGCTTAAGCATCCGAATGCCGCTCATAGTAAATAGGAAATTAGAACAAAATACACGAAGCTTTTGAAAAATTATTGGAAAGAATTTTCTTTTAGTTTTTCTCAGACACCTGGAGCATAGTGCGAAGTCTTTTTGTCAGCAGTGATTCCGTTGTACAGATAGTGTTTTTCAGTTTTTTTTTATCATTTCCATGAATTTACTTCGCCGAATGACATTTAGTACGAGTACAGGTTCCTTTTTGTGATTTATGCCAGCAATATCTAGATCAATGTCCGTAATGCCCTCAAAATTATATTTCCAAACATTGATAATTTGATTTAGGTTGCCTTGTTGCAGAAGTTGTTTGTACAAATATTCACCTTGTTGAAACTTCTGTATGGAAAACAAACCATCAGAGCAACAGCACGCGACAGTCAGTTTGTGCCGCCTGTAAGAATCCATTCTCAGGAGAGTATACATGCTTGCAATTATCAAATATTCTAAAATCCAGAGAACGTGAGGAACGTTGTGAATACATTTGAACCTCAAAGTACGGCTCCCATTGGAGTTGCTCAACATGTGCTGGAAATTGTGCAAATAAATGCTAACATAATAATTAACAGTAACAATAAAATACACAAAATACTGTAATATATTCAGGGGCACACACATATATCGTTTAATGATGAATTATGATAAATAGATTAACTCAGTGCCTAGGGAGGAGGAGAGGAGTGTGTGTGTGGGTGGGGGGGGGGGGGGGAGACAGCTAGAAGTAGGAGGAGGAGGGGGGGTAGCCAGAAGCAATCAGTCTCAAGAAAGACGAAACACATAACAGCAAATGTATCCAGAATCATTTGTCGTGAAATCTCAAAACAATACGGTCCTCGGTACTCTCTTAACATTGTTGATCACACTAATTTGATCTTCACGGTTCCTACGGGAGTGGCAAGAATCAGGTTCAATATTAGACATAAAATTCCACGCACAAGGCACTACCATGGAATTTTCAAGGGCTCCGCAGCCATTTTTCCTTATGTGTCTACCAGTTTCAGTTTTTCAGTTGAAAAACTTAAAACGGCGTCTGTAACACCTCGCAGTGCAGAATATATCCGATGCAGACATCTCTCATGTCAAACAAGCCTTTGGCTTACCTTTCTGTTGTAGTTTTTTATTTTTCGTCATAAAAACTAAAACGGAAAGGAAAGCCAAAGGCTTGTTTGACATGAGGGATGTCAGCATCGGATATATTCTGCTCTGCGAAGTGTTACAGAAGACGTTTTTAAGTTTTTCAACTGAAAAGCTGAAACTGGTAGAAACATAAAGAAAAATGGCTGCGGAGCCCTTAAAAATTCCATGATAATGCCTTGTGCGTGGAATTTTATGTCTAATATTGAACCTGATACTTGCCGCTCCCGTAGGAACTGTGAAGATCAAATTAGTGTGATAGTAGTTCCAACAAAATTAAGAGAGTACCGAGGACCGTATTGTTTTGAGATTTCACGTCAAATGATTCTGGATAGACTTGCTGTTAAGTGTTTCGCCTTTCTTGAGACTGATTACTTCTGGCAACCCCCCCCCCCCCTCCTCCTCCTACTTCTAGCTGTCTCCCCCCCCCCCACCCCCCCCCCCCCCCCCCCCCCCCCACACACACACACACTCCTCTCCTCCTCCCTAGGCACTACTAAGTTAATCTATGTACAGAGGCACATTATAATACATCCCATAATACGGTTTACATGGATGGATACGTACTTGACTGTAGGTTACGGTACAATAGATAGCGCTCCCTGCCGCGCACTCTACATCAATTTGCAGACTGGGCAAAGTCACAGATAGTTGTGAGTCTATATAAATCATGCGGTAATGTGTTTAGTACACGCCAAAATTTAAGTACAGTATTCATACGAGTAAAGCGACATAAATTGTTGTGTCCCTCCAGTAAGTGTGACCGATGAAAAAGAACTTACAAGAACGGTCATATCGTTAAACTTCACGAAGTCTCAATTTAGACGCAAAATGCAGCTTGTTGGCAGTACCTATATTAATTAGTAGATAAGTGAGGATAGTTGTGATGTTTTTTTGTTCCTGATGCTGTACATTATGTCCTGAGCGCACTAAGCATTCCTCGCAGTACTACCCACTTGGCGACGGTGCGATGTACCTCGATGTGATAAACTAGCATTGAGGAAATTTCACTCAGTAATACACATTGTTATCGCGGTGTTGTGTGGTACTAAAATCACAGGAAATTCATATGTAAGTTATTAGGAAGGCGCCGAGAAAATACAAAAGTTTAGCATAAGACAAATGATATGGGGTGGTGTTATACTCCATAAATATAACGTGTGGCCATAATTTAAGTTTGATGAACGATTAAGGACGATTTTCGCAATTTGGATGAGCTTCCAGCCAATTTTTATTTCGAATTACGTGTGATCGAAAGCATGAATGTCACGTGGGCACGGCGGACCAATCGGAACGTAGGAATTTCAAAGACATTTCGCCATCCAAACAACCGGTTGTCCAAGCACTACACTGCCTACAGGATTGGTGCAATGTTATGTGTTTGTGGGGTGTGAGAAATCAGTGGGCATCATGTGTTTATCAAATGTTGTTTCGAAATTGTTCGAACTGCAACGAGCTTCCACCTTCAGTGCCGGGTATTGCATCCTTTCTAGCATTTCTGACTGTGCAGTAAGGACCCTATGCATATTTTACAGCGAACTGGCTCCCCAGTTGCAGGGAAGACGGCCATAATAACGCCAAGGATAGCGTCAGAGGAATGTTAAACATAGTGATTTTTTATTTTTATTTTAAAATTCACGTGTTGTATGCAACGACACTTGTCAGGTAGGTAATAATGAGTTTTTTCCGGTGCAATCTGAGCCACGTAGTCTATCGTGCATGTAAGCGACACAGTAAAATATCCAACTTTCGTCCTGTGCCTTTCTTCCCTGAATGAGGAACCCGCCATGTTGAAGCAGTTTGTTAATACGCTACTGCACTATTTGGTTACACAGAGGCGACGCAGTAGGGAATACCTAGAACGCCAAACATGCGTCTGTTTGAAATGTCGAGCTTGTGTTGTCTCGTCTAAGAACTAGGTATATCTTAAGTTCCTGTTTGTGCTTACATTCAGTCATAATGTGATGTTAAAGGTGTTATTGTACTTACTCATGAGAGTTGTAGTACTCTTGAACGCAGTGTTACTTAAAATAAAGTGATTATGGAAACTGTGCTACTCTTTTTATTTTATGCAGCTTTATAGTGTCTATTGGCGATGCATGCATAGTACAGTGAGTTCCTCCAGTGTATTTGTATCGTAAATAAATATGGGAGCGGCGTTAAGAAGTTCTCCCAGTCGATAAATATTAGTAGTTAAAGACTAGTAAGTTTTGTAGTTTGAGTTACTTGACTAGTATGCACATTCCGAATCGACCTGTGAGAAGAACTGTTGGGTTGTTCCAGTGGTAATGAAGTTTGACACGTGAAAGACTTGTCGTCTGTTGTGTTTATTGGTATATCTACTTATTGTAACTGAACGTTGTCTATGGCCAGTGTTATTAAACAATTGGCGCATGTATTTACAGTGGGCGTAATCTTCCACTCGTTCAGGAACATTGGGGAAGTGCTTATTAAACATGCAATTCCATGCCCTTCAGAAAATTGATTAGAATTTATATCTTGAAGACTGGAATTTGCTAGTTATTTTTTTTTATAAGAAACACTGCCACCTCAGAGTAATATTCAGTCTGATTTGAGAAGGGATTTTGTAGAGGTAGTCGTTCTTTTGAATGGTACAGCTGTTCATAAGTGTCTTGGAGGTTGTGACTGTGATAATTCCACTTTTGTCAACATTTTTACACTGGTGGGCAATGCTTGGTCAGCAGGAAAGTAAAGTTTGTTGAAAAATGCTGAAATATAAAGCCACCAGTTGTATGTATAAATAGAATGCTCAGAAATTTATATATACTTATTTGGTAAATGGTGCTACAATATTAAACATTTTAGCGTTGTAGCACTGTGTTTTTACTTTGTGATGTGTTGGGGTTCCATATAACTCATAGTCTCCAAGAACTAAAGCAATCCAAATTTATTACTTATGAAAATTGTGTTAAATTCGCAGCAGAGTGGCTGTTTATTGTACATATTTCATTGTATCGATCAATATCAGTATTAATTTCCTTTTGCTTTGAGGGGTTGGGGCTAGAGCTGAATCTTAAGTTCCGTTCACACTTCTACTCTATTTTGCCACATTTTTTTCCTTTAAATATTCACTTTTGTTGGGTAATAATAGAGTAAACTTTAATAGAGCCCAATCTTGTAATAATGACTGTTGATTTTCATTTCAGTGATGTGATAAATTGAAAATATTATGATGGTTTACATATTTCAACATCAGTTACAACAGTGCATTTATTGTTATTATTTTAACTGACAGCTTCTTAATGTAGCTAGATAACAGGGAAGATAATTATTTTAAAACAAATTTAAATTTGTTTTGAGTGATGGTAAGTAAAGTGTTTTACACATCACATATGTAGAAATAACATAGCTTAATGGAAAATTGTGGTTGGAATAAATGCAGTGGTATAAAAAGGGAGAAGTACTTCCTACATTCACCAATGGCCGTGTTGCCAGCTAGTCATTGAACCATAAACTTATTTAATTCACAGAATAGACAAAGTTAAGCTATTGATACACACAAACTTTTTTTTTTTTTTTTACCCTTTCTGTACAGAAGTGGCGCACACTGTGTTTATAAATGCATTGATGCACTTACTATCAAGAATGTGAGGAAAAAGTAATTGCTAATTCTAAGTGTTCAGTAAAAATAAAGATTATGGTGGAAGTAATAGTTTGTAAACATTTAGTAGCAGATCATTCCTGTGTATGGGGATGAAATCAAGCTACTGCAATGTAGGCATCCATTTTCACCATATCTGTTGACAAATGTAGGTCTTTTAAACAGTGTATATAGTAAAAAGGCACTGGGAGTCAAGCTGGGCATTCTGTGGGGTTGAAATACAGTTAAGCTCTATAAATTTGTAGAGACAAATTTGTACTTTCACCATGAAAGTCATTCATCTTTCCGCTGTTCTTGAATATGTGTTTTTAAGTATCCTTAACCTTGCGTATTTTACTAAAAGCTTTTCTTACTAGTTCATTGTGGGAATGAAATATCTGGTACATTATATGGAAAGCTGTTGAATAAACAAGACTTGAGAAACATTGTATCTACTAAGTGTCCCCAAAACACAATATGCAGCCTATAGTTCCTACTATTGAGTGCAGCCAGTGAAGACATAAGCTTTTTTTACAAAGTGATTTTTCCCCAATACTATTTCATGGAAGAATATTGTACTGCTTCCTCCTTTAAGTCAGTCCATCAATGTCAAAATGACATATCAAAACAAGTGATCATGAAATAGAGAAGAAAAACCCAAATTGCTCAACAGATGACAGACCACTGGACCAGATCATATACCAGTGTAAGTCTATGTATAGTATGCTAAAGAACTTCCTCTTACAGGGACCAGAGAAATATAGTTTACGTAGTGTCTAGAAAGAAGCATTCTCCTTTTCAAGAAGGGCCATTGAATGGAACTACAGGCCTGTATCTCTGATGTTGGAACAGGTTTTAGGCTCACGGATGACATTTTTTGAGACCAAATCTCCCTGTAGGAATCAACATTTGTTATGAGAATAAAGATTGTGTGAAACCTCTGTTCATTTGAGACCCAGCAAGCAGTTGATATTAGTGTCCAGGTTGATGCCATGTTCCTGACTTTTAGAAGGCACTAAATATAGTTCCCCAATGCCGCCTGATGAACAAATTATGAACATACAGGATGTCAGCCCGGTGGTGTGTTTGGATTGATGAGTTTGTAGCAGACGTGATTCTCGGGGAGTGAAATCAAGATCTTTGGGTGTTCCACAAGGGAGTGTTAATAGCACCATTACTTTTCACAGTATGTATAAATGACCTAGTGGATAATTTCACGAGGTCCATGAGTTAGTTTGCGAAGAGTGCTGATGTACACAAGGTATTCGCAACACGTGAAAATTGTAGCAGAATGCAGGGAGAAGTTCTGAGGCTTAATACTTGGTGCAGAGGTTGGCAGTTAACTGTCAATGTAAACAAACCTAACATATTGCACATAAACAGGCAGGACAATCACTGGAAGCAGTCATACCCACTACTTATAATGCGAGTATGCACAGGGAGTGATTTGAAGAGAAAAGACCACATACAACTTATCATAAGCGAAGCCAGGCAGGCTTGTGGAAGAATACTCAGGAAGGGTTACCAGTCACCAAGGGAGGTAGCTTACAAAATCCTAGTTCCTCCAAGATTTGAATGTTGCTGTTCAGTCTCAGATCTGTATTAAATAGGGTTAATAGAAGAAATAGAGAAGATCCAAAGAGAGCAATGTTTCTTGTTACTGACTCCTTTAGTAATCACGAATGTCGTGTAGATGCTCATCTAATTCCAACTGCAGACACTGCAGAAGCAGTGTTCAGCATATGGTGTGCTTTACTGTTAAAATTCTGGTTTTGTAACATACTGAAAAGTTGACCAATATAGTGCTGCCTCCTATCAGTATCTTGAGAAAAGAGATTTAAGTCTACATGAGATTATCAACTATTGTTCATCTTACAAACACTTTGCGACTGGTACAGGTAACAGAAGTGACAGTGGTACATAAGTACCCTCTGATCATACCGTAAGGTGGCTTGTGGAATATAGGTATACGTGTAATGTGAGGTTATCGGGGTTGAATGTAACCTCAAGTGAACATAGTGGAAACAAGTTGCTCATTTAGACTATGAACTGATCAGTTGTGATTTTTCTAATTGTTTAAATGTTGTGTAATTTTAAAACAGTGTGTTCAGTGATATGAGCTTTGAAATTACGTAATAATAGAAAAACATGTCTGACTTTGTCGACTTATGTTATAAAGTGGCTAATTTGTTTTGCATGGAGTTAGTGTTAAGTTTCTGCTGGCAGTTTGTGCATTTAGAACGTAACCGACTGAAACTTGTTTTTCTTTGTAGTAATGGTGTGATATAGTTTGCCATATAAAGAAGCATACAAGCTACATAGTTTGAAATGATTTTGCTGGTTGACTGTATGTGTAGTTAAAATGTTTCTTGCTTCGTTAATAATAATGTTAACAGCAGCAGCTATTTAATATTGGTCAACAATAAAAAAGTATGGAGATTTTATGTCTTAAGAAGGATGTATGAATGGCACATATAGTATTATCTCTTGAGGTACAAATGAAATAAAAAAGAAAATGTACTGCAGAGAAAACACTGTTGTGAGAACTCTTGCTTTGTGCCCAGAGCATTTTTGGTACTCCATTCATAAGTAATGAGAGTAGTTGCTGCCTACCAAGGGATCATATGAGATTTCTTCAGTTGGCAACATTCTTATGAAGTTCTGGTAGTTTGCTTGCCTCATTTCTGATTTGACACATTCACTGCATTTAACTGTGTGGCAGCAGCTACCTTTCTTAGTTGCTGTCAACAGTTCAGAATGTGTACTTTATTATGTTATGTAGTAATATGTGCTGTTCTAATGGCTGCATATCTCTCTCTCTCTCTCTCTCTCTCTCTCTCTCTCTCTCTCTCTCTCTCTCTCTCTCTCTCTCTCCCCCTCCCCCTCCCTCCCTCCCTCCCCCTCTATCCCCCCTCCCCCGACTTGTTTATGCTGCATGTAAGTGCCCACTGTTCTTATAAGTGTAAAACGAGTCAGTTTTGGAGTGGCTTATGTTCTGCAGATCTGCAGCTGAAAGTATGCAAAGTATCAGATTATGCACTGGAAACATAACTAACCTATAAGGGAAGTGAAATAGTCATCTTTAGAGAATGTAGAGTTTATCATGTATTGTGATTGTGTGATGCAAATGGAAATAAAATGGTAAACTGGGCATGATCTGAAGGAAGAGTGGTACTCCACAAACCACTTTGAAGTACAGAGTGGAGGATACTTACTGTGGTACTGCATTAGGATTTCTTCCCATTGCAATTGCGTATGGAGCATTGGAAAAATAATTGCTTAAACACCTCTGTACATGACGTAATTAGTCCAATCTTATCTTAATGATCATGATGCGAACAGTACATAAAGGTTGTGTAGTATATCCTTAGATTCCACACGTAAAGCTGATAGTTGCAACTTGGTAAGTAGGCTTTCGCAGTATCGTTTGCATCAATTTTCAGATGTGCCAGCCAGTTCAGGTGTATCAACTCTGACACTTCCCTGTTGATCGAACAACCTGTCATTACACATGCTGCTGCTCTTCGTATATGTTCAGTATCGCCCGTTAGTCCTATTTGGTACAAATCCCACACATTTGTGCACTATTTTAGGACGGCTTACACAAGTGTACTGTAAGCAACGTACTTTGTAGAGTGGTTGAATTTTCCCAGCATCCTACCAACGAAACTAAGTTTGCTACCAGCTTTACTTATGACAGAATCTATGTGATCATTCTATTTCATATTCCTACAACCGATTCTAAATTTCTGAACATTTAAACTAAGTTGCCAGTCTTTGTACCTCTGTAACATCTAATCAAGGTCTGAATATTTGTGCAGCTTTTCTTTTCAGGCGGTAGTTTGTGAAATATAACAGTGTGAACAGTAAGGATTCCAACACGTTTCCCTGGGACACACCTGAAGTTACTTTTACATCTCTTGATGACTCTCCATCCATGATAACATGCTGAATCCTCTCTACTTTCATTAAGTCAAATAGTTTTTGGAAATTGAGAAATACTGCATCTGACTGTCTCAATCAGTGAGTTTCAGAATTTTATATGAGAAGTGAAAGTTGTTTTTCACTTGTCTGATGTTTTTGGAATCTGTGCGGGTCAGATAGGTTGTAGGATTCTACAACACACGGATGTTGTTGGTATTGGACAATAATTTAGTGGATTCCTTCTGCTAACTTTTCTGCAGACTGGTGTAACCTGTGCTTTCTTCCAATTACTAGATATAGGTTTTGTTGAAGGGATCTATGGTATCATGAGGCTTACTCAGCCGCGAGGTCTGCGTAGAATCTGATTGGTATTTTGTCAGGCAGTAGGGGTTCTGTCAAGCATTGGAGCTTGGTTCAGTTTTCACGATTGTACTTGTTTCTAGGTTCTGTACCATTCATCTTTTCAGTGGTGTGAGAACTAAACTGGGGCAATACTCCTGGACTTTTTTTTATATAAATAACATTTGAAAGCAGAGTTCAGCATTTATGATTTTTGCTTTGCTAGCGTGATTTCCAGCTCATCATTCATAGGGTGCTGGCCAGTGACTTCCCATATGGCCAGTATTTCTTTAGATTTTGTGAGGGATCTTTCAGTAAGATTCTACTGCAGTAATTGTTTAAGTCTTCACATGTTGCCATCTTGAATGGCAAATGTTTCAATCAGCATCTGTGTATACCTGAGTCAGAATAACAAAGTGAATGCCAGCAAGACACTGTTGAGTGTTGAATGGAGCATTGTTGTTGGGTCACAATTACATGCATGTGCGCATATGGTTGTGGGATCAACAGCTGTGTGGTTCTGTACTGACTACTTCCGCACGCTCCCTGTTGATAATGTGCAGTATTGGGTTCACTTCACAGGATGGTGGTAAACTCATCATTTATGGAACACGTTCCTGTTGATAACATGATAGTTTTCCTATTTGTAGACTTCATAAAAGCAACAGTGTGTGCACTGTAATTCATGTTTAAAGGTGTATTCAGTGTTAAAGGTCGGCTCAAACAGATACGACTCCTTCATTAATCAAAAAACTACATTAATATAATATACTAATCACTGTAATGTGCATGTAGTATGTGATTCTTGTGCAGAGGTATTTGTTAATTGCAAGATGAGATTTCTTATAGAACTGTAGCAGAAGTCACTCACAAATACAAAACACAACCACGTCTGCTGCACGCTGAACGAGCTTGAATAATGGCAAAGGGTAAATGCAACTTAGCCGAGTCACTACCCTCCTTTCTCGACTCTCGTCTGAACTACGGTCTGTGAATAGCTTGTAGAATTGTCTATGGATGTGAGTATATCCTCAATATTGTTTCCTAAGCTCACTTAGTTTTTCCAGGCTGCTTTAACAACTTTTCCTGTGTGGTGTATATCACCGCTTCACTTCTCTGGTGTATTTTGTGCTACTGCTTCCTGTAACAATTTTTAAATTCCTGCCTCTTTGAAGCTTTTATGTTAGTATGTAATGCTTATATTTGCACCCAAATCCGTCTGACAATATTAAGTAGCCGTAGTATGGTGAAAGCTTGAAGAACCCTGTGACAGTATTTTGTGCCACTTAAAGTGGCTTGGTGTGTGTAGAGAGGACCAAAGGATGCAATACTTTTTCTCAAGTCCCCTTTTAGGGGGTAAAACACACCCAAAGATAATTTGACATATTAAGTATGGAGGAAATTGTTTGAAATGATATGTATGTTTTTCACATAAAAGTTGATACATAGGCCTAATTAATGTTCTTGATATTTGTATAATCAACTTTTGTAATAATTTGAATTTTTGCAAAATACTCCACACCACCATTAAGTTTGAAAAATGAAAACGTTCGTTACAAAATAAGTTAATGAAACTTTAAACTTGCAGGCATTTGCAATAGACCTGGTTTCTGATATACTGTTCTTGAAAAATAAGTGGTACACACTGTGCTGTCAAAGTATTTCAACATAATTAAACTATGTAGTCTAGTTGTTTTATGTTACAAATTGTCATTTTACATTCATTCTTGTTTTTTAGTATACCGCCTCACATACAAGTATTTTGTTAATTGAAAATAATATGTTAATCATTATGATGATTCAAAATCATTATAATAATGACAAAATAAATGCTTAAAACATGTTTTCTTACAGCATACATGTAAAATGAGTTAAGTTTCCTTACAAAATATACATGACAGAGAACATAATGGAAAACAGAAATCAACTGGATTTCAAATTGTCGCAAGTGACCCTCTAAATAATCTGATTCATATTGAGCATATTTCAGTGTATTAGTAAGCCTTGGCGAATAGAATCAATTATATACTAGTGATTGTGGCTTGATTATATTGTTTCTCAAGTGGAGATTGACATAACAACTCAACAGAAGTAGATCTGAAAATCTTCTCACAAAGTTCTTCCAACATCGAAAGCTGTATATGGGCTCACAATTGTACTTGTGCCACAAGCCCTTTTGGGGGTCACGAAATGAGCAAATTTTTTGTCCTCAGGTATAATGCTCTAAACAGTCCTTTCACACTAAAATGTTTTTTCAAATATCATTTGATCCGATCAGACAGATGCTGTTATGATGACAGTTGGGACTTCAAAAAGATCTGGAATTATCAGTCCAAACTCTTGATTAGTTTCTTTTGAAACCATGTGAAGGGTGATTCAGTGTGGAAAAGCTGTTTTGACCATCAAACCCCAGGATAAGGAAGTTCATCTGGTGATCCCAAAGGGCTCAATGGCACAGGTACAGTTGTGAGATGTATACAGTTTTCAATGTTGGAAGAACTTTCTGAGAATTTAAGATGTAGTTATGGTTAAAGAATATGGATTTCAATCTCCACTTGAGAAACAACATAATAAAGCTGCAGTCCTGGTACATAATCAGTTCTCTTAACCAAGACTTACCAATGTATCGAAATATGCCTGATACTTATAGGGTCACTTGTGACAATTTGAAATCCTGCTGAATTTTGTTTTATATTGTGTTCTCTGTTGTGTATTTTATTTGAAGAAACTTTGTTCATTTTTTGTATGTGGCATAGGAAAACATTGTTTTAAGCATTTAATTACAGAGTGTCATTGTTGCTATGATTTTGGGTCATAATAATGAGTTACTTATTATTTTCAATTAATAAAATACATGTATGGGAAACACTAAACTAAAAAAACACAAATGAATGAAAAATAACAATTTGAAACTTAAAACGATTGTAATCAAAATATATAATTAGGCTAATAATGAATGTTTAGATAGTTTAATGAGGTATGTTGAAAATACCCAGCACATTGTGCATAGCTTGTTTCCAAAAAATGGAATTTCAGAAACCAGCTTTATTACATATGGATGTATATAGCTTGAAAGCTTTTTTAATTTATTTTGTAAAAAATTTTGTATTTTTCAAAGTTAACTGATGGTGGTGGAGTATTTTGCAAAATTTCAAATTATTGCAAAATTTGATTACACAGACCTTTATATGAGAAACATTTTTTTGCATATCATTATTTCGAAGGTATTCCCCTCCAAACCTAATGTGCCAAATTATCTTTTGGGGTGTCTTTAAACATTTAAAAGTGAAATACGTGGTTTCTTTTGTTTCACTAGTACCACAAGCTCTGCCTTACACAGATCATCCCTAACTTTTTCAGTAGCTACCAGTTGAGCCACGAGAGAAAATTTGTCTGGATTCATATTGTGGTAGCCTCGTGATTCCCTCGATTTGTAAACTAAGTGACAATTTAGTACGGAAACAGCTTGCAAGAAAAAACCTCTTCTGTCCTTTCCCAGGGAACAATAGTACGTCATAATTTTCTGTTCAGTTTTTGCTGACAAAATGACTGGCATTTATCAAAGTCAAATATAGCCACACTAGGCCTCTTAGAATTCGATAATACCACACAAGAATATCACGCATTCACATTATTTTGCATCCCTTAATTTTTTTAGATCTGAATCGCAGGGCTCTGACAATTGTTAATAAATTAGTTTTGCTGCCACTGAATAGTTCTATCTTGCAAGAAGTAATACTTCTATGGTTTGATGTTTCTTTCTCTCATAATACCCACATACATTGTGCCCAACTCATTTTCATCTTTCTCTCTTTCTAACTGGATGTTTGTAGCCTAAGTAACAAGCCTCTTTATGTTCTATGCAGTATTCTTTGTGAACATTCATGACACTGTATGTTGTGTAAGACTTCACACACAATGGTAAGGAGAGTTGGGCTACAGAGTGGTGTGGCAACTGTTGTCATAGGAAAGCTGGGCAGGAGCAGAAATGATTAGCGAACAAGATTATCCGACAAACAGAAGATTTACTTTAACTTTTATTTATCAGTGTATGACAATTCATTACAAATAATGCAGCACAAAACAGAGTCCAACTATGACAAAGTCAACAAGAGAGAGTCTACTAAAGCATGAATGATGGTGTCGGAACTGCGACTAGACACGATCTGTGTAGCATCATGCGTCGAAGTGACTGCGAGAGCAAGTGGGCCAAGTGGCTGCCTCCGGCCGCCGTGTGTCGCAGCAGCAGAGGGCACTTGTATGGAGTCACTGGAGGTGTGGCTTAGCGGGTGTGCGCCACTAATTACACCCGATCCTGTGTGACCGCTATCAGTATCAAACAGAAACTTGAAATTCTGTTACTGACATAATGCTGCATGTGGGGCGGTATCCTTACTTAGGACCACACTGTGAATGTTGTGAGTGTCTGGAGCTTTTTTTACCACCTTCATTAGGAGCAGCAGGGTCACAATTGCCTCTCTCCTCGAAACAAATGCCCATGCCTGCACACCTGACCCTACAAAATGTGAGAAGATCATTAAACTTTCTGTTTAGCAGCCACATTTATTTGCTCACTTTCATTGCACGCCTCGGTCATTATGTTGTGTAAAATACATGCCACACAAAGAAATGAAGCACACAATGAGAACAAACGATAACAGTTAATTTACTGGCCACAAACATCATCAGCAACAGAATAGTGTTGCAGTCCTTTCTGGTTGTGGTGAATGGGACAGGAGGTGCAACAGTGTGTGTTCTCAGATTGGTTGTTGCTACGACAGCAACACTGTAAACATGTAGATGCCAATCACATTGTTATTCTGATCCAGACATACAGCTCTTATTTTGTTTTGCATGTATTGTTCATAAGCCTGTTTCTTTAGACATTGCTTTATGGTGTCTGTTTTCCATGAAGGTTCATCCCATCATATACTGTTCTACTTGGTGCACAAATATCCAGTGCATGATCAACTGTTCTTTTAAGTCGTTAAACTTAAAGCAAAGCTCTTCTGTGTACTCCTGGTCAGAGCTAAACTTCTCAAGTTCCTCATTGAGATATGACACTTCTGCTTCTTTATCTAGTTTGCTGAATGTATAAATCTTCCTCCTTGTTTTGTCATTGGGTAATCACCTCACTGCAAATAACTGATTGTCATTGATACCAGTTGTGGCACGAATGACCTCAAATAGGTCACGTCTGTTGCTAATAGATCAAATTTATTCTCATCACGAGTAGGGTCCTGTATGAACTATTCTAGGCAATTTTCTCAGACAATGCGCTCGGTAAAGTTTTGCAGCATGTCTCGCCATGTCCGCCACTAACAAAACTGTAATTATCATAATTATTGTTGGGTGATGAGTCTCCCCTTATGATTACAGTATGACGGGGAACTTGAAAACCCACAAACCAGGGTTTTCTATAAGGTTTCTGGTTACAGTGAGAGGTGAGTATGGTACAGAACCTTCAAGTATCCGATTCTAGCCTTGCTTTCAACTCGGAACCAGATGGGCCCACAATCAGTTCTGAGGGCAGTGATGCAGATTGTGAACCTAGTTGAAATTCTGCAAGACTGCTCCTGTCAACCATATCTGCCAGTCATTAGAATGATCAAAGTATAACCTCAGAACTTGTGTGACGGCCATCTTTTGTTTCAACTGGTGCTCCTTGTTGCCTCAGTGGCTGCTGGAACAGGCTGTTCAGGTTGAATGAGTTCTCCAGACATTCTCATTAATAGTAAGTGTATGCAGATGATCATCTTCCCATCCCATGCTGCCATTTCCATAAAGGGTACCATTATTTCCAATAAGTTTCAACTGCTGATGATTAATAGTCCTGTGCCTTAATGTGTTAACATCCCCTTGACATGTGAGACAGCAAGGTTTTAAAAGTGAAGTGTGTGTCAGTCGATCAGTTTCAGTGGAAGAAATCACCTCAGACTTGTTGCTTGTTGATTAGGGGAATGGGTGGGGGTGTTAGATATCTGTCTGCCCTCTGCACGGCCACTGTACCCACCATTGACATGCCACTCAGTCTTGTGGACGAGTGGTTACAGATCCTGTACTTCCTGTAGAGGGGACCATCTGCATGACAAGGTAGTACTTTAGGTATCTTCGGTATCTCTTGTACGTGTCTCAGTGGGGTTGCATTGTGGCTGGTGAAATATTTTATGGAACATTAAATAAATAATTTTTGGATATTTTACACTACCTTCCTTTAAGAAATGAAGTGATTACCCAACAAAGTGATTCTTTTGTTAGAAGAGAAAAACCTGGGATAATATTAGTCGCTTCCTGGAGCTGCTTGGACCATTTTTCATAGTTATGGTCACTAAGAAATTTGAAAATGGTGAAAGCTTACAATACATGCAGAAAGCATACACTCACATAGAACAGGGAAACTGTGCAGCATCGTATGGTAGTTGTTACAGATGCTACAGTAAGTGTAACTCAAATAACAATTTACTATGGAATGTTATGCCGAACACTTATTTGTAACTTCAGAACGCCTCAAAAATGTGTTTTTGTATACGTAGGTACATGCTGCAATTTTAGGTGAACAATGATACTACTTCCAAATTTGTATAAAGCACAAATATAGGTTAAAACTGATGCTATAACACAAAATACATTTTTCAGATCAATGAATGTTGAAAAATACACATCTGTGGGTTTTAATACACTCAACATAAAACAAGTTTTAAGTGATGTTTTAGGACCTAGGTCTAAGAAGTAGCTTTGTCCTACATTTGATTTCACTCTGAACACAAGAGAAATAGCGAAAGTCAGCATAAATATGCAAGTATATGTAAATAAATATGTGATATAAGTAGTTTAATGGGTTTTGTGTCACCTTCTGCACTAGTGTGCCAATGATGAAAACTGAAGCCTTAATATATGGTGCTAAAAACAATAAAAAATAGTGCAAGTATGCACACACACACACACACACACACACACACACACACACACACACACACACACACGTTATCCTTCATAATTAAACTAAAAGATTTATGCAGAATGGTTTACTTTGGTGAGTAACAATGCTAACTGATTTTTACAATGTTTCGCTTTCTCTTTTGCCCTTTGAATAATTTTATATGAAAAGTGTCAAGATATTAAGACTGGTAACCTTACTTTCAGTTAATGTTGTTGATTTCTCAGCAGTTATATTGTATTTTTGCCCTTTTTTTTTAAAAAAAACTTAATTGGTACACTAATTGTTAATGAGACGTATCAGAAGTAAATTTCCACAGATGTTTCCCTTGATTATGGGTAGCTCATACTTACATAAAGAAACTCTGTGCAATGTAGAGCTCTCTGTATCCTGCCAATTCCCGCAGTGTGTGATATTTTTCATAGTAAACTATTTCTAACTGATGTCGCCGTACTTCTGAGAGTTTGTGGGTGATTTCTGTTGCTGTTATTTGTAGTCAAATTGTCTGATATTTGCATGTTTTGGAATTGGTATAACGCCAATGGAAGTCTAAAAAGATGTTTGAAGTAGTTGCTGTTCCACAGAAATAATTTGCTGTAAATTGGTATGAACTTAATGTTTACTTAGCTGTTACTGTGCTATGAAATTTGTTGCAGAAAATGCTCATGTACATGGGTGTCATTGCATGTTAATGAAACACGTGGACTTTACTTGTTTTGTAAATAAAACTGCCCTTTTCTGCTGCCACTTTATTTATCTGAGATGCTTTTCACCTTTTTCTTGTTCTAAGGCATTATCAGTGGGATCTATAACGGTACAGTTTTGTTATTTTTAGATTATTAAACAGTTCATGTTGTGATTTTTGATGGAAGGGGGGGGCAATTACTTAGAATTTGCTGATCTGTGTTTCCTCTCATCTGGTCTGGAGGTCGCACAACCACTTTGATTTTCTTCACACTGTTCACCATGTTTCTCTGTTTTTGTGGTGTACTATTGTTCTTTTGCCACTCTATATAACTATTTCGTTGGACACTGCTTTTAACAACATAAATATTGCAACTCCATTACGTGTTTCGTCCTCTTTGGTGTGTATACCTACTTGTTGTCAACCTATCTAAGTATATGTTAAAGACTAACGTCTATTCCTCTGTGTGTGTGTGTGTGTGTGTGTGTGTGTGTGTGTGTGTGTGTGTGTGTGTGTGTAGAGAGAGAGAGAGAGAGAGATCTTTTTTTTTGGGGGAGGGGGATGGGGAGGGAGGTTGTTCGAATTGTATGGAATACGTGCTTTCTATATCAAATGAGAGGAGTGTTGCTGTGTCTGGGAGTTTTGTATCTTTCATTTGTTGCATTGGCTGTGTAGTGTTTTTAATGGTTGTCTTCTTGTACTTTGAAATTTTGGATGTTTGGGCATATGATGCTTTAGTGTGTTATTTTTATGGAGGACGTAATTGTTTTATTATGACTTTGTGTTGTATTTAAGTGTAACTCAAAATATCATCAAGTGTTAAGAATTAGAATAGTCAGATTGTGTTCGAATAATTTCCTGAAACATCTCTGTAAATTATGCTGCTTTTTTTTTTCAGATGTTAGCTATTGAGAATGCACAGTGATACAGATGAAAATTTGTTGGTGTTGTCTTGCACACCACACCATTAAGAAAGGGCATGTACCTGCAGCTTTGTGACGTAAATGAAGAGGCTATTGTTCACACATGTATATTTCAGGAAGGTAAGTGAAAAAAAAAGCTATACCAGTGATGCATACTGTAGTTTTGCAACCAAAATTGTAATATTACCACATGTTGAAAGATTTTAGGCTGTTGACATTCCCTGATGTTCCACTCCCACGAAGGTATGTTTTTTCTCGAGAGACTTGGCATCATGTTAGAACTTGACGGAAGTTTTGAATTTTCAAACCACCTCTTGATAGTATTAGCTTTTTCTGTGTAGTACAAATAGAAAATACTAATAACTGTTCAACTTCCTGTAAGCAGGTCTGTAACAGTATCATATGAACTCCAAAATAGTTATACCGGAAAGGTCAGTCGAGGTCATGCAAATACCTAATATGAAGATATGATGGAAGATCAGTGAAGTGAGTGTAAAGTATAAATCTTGATCAGTAGCTTATGCAGGGCCATATTAATGGTCATTATTTCTAATCTCCTCTGTGGATGGAGCGAGAAAAGGCATTTCTTTGTGATAAAGTATTTCCTTCCCATCCACATTAGTGATTTTCTGAGTAGCTTGCAACTACATATGTACCTTATATTTTGTTACAAAAAGGAGAAGATAGTGATTCTTTTGCCATTTGAGCATTCTATTAGTGTTTCTCCAGGTACTAGTATGAGTTGGACACGGACAAGTTGCATAGTTTTTATCTATAAAGCAAGGGTTTTCAAACAGGCCCAATAAAAGTAACAAAATACACACTATTGCATACAATAGTCATTGTCAGGATTTGTGAAATGGAAGATGGAAAATAGCTCACTTAAATGTGACAAAGATTTTTTCAGGGATTACACGTAAAATTTCTGTGTGATTTTTGTAACTGGGAACAAATTGCTCCCTCGTTAGGCAGTACGCAATGAAAGGGATCAATGCTAAAATTAAATAACCTATTAAAGTATTTTTGTGCAGCACATTGGGCTTACCAGAAATATTGTTTCTTTCCTGATTATTGGCACAAACTTGCCCTTATAATACATATGTAATTTAATCATAGTGTCAGCGGCGGCTAGAATTTAGGCTTGGAAAGTAAGTCTGACTCGAAATTGTTTGTCGCAGTCAGTAGTAATGTGCAGTGGCTGACACAAAAGTGAGGGCTAACGTTTCTGCAGAAAGATTGTCTACTGACACTAGTTCCAGCCAGCTAGTAAAATGATTGCACGTGAGATGCTCTTCTAAGATGACATTATAAACTTGTAAATGTCCACTCCAGGGAGTCTGTTTCTTCCATCTCAGGCCAGACAAAATGCTTACACACCAGGCAAAATATGGGACAGATCCCAGGGTGACATAAGTTGTGTAGGCTGTTGAAGGCTTCTCTACCAAATTCAACTGGAAGGAAAGGATAATATCTTCTCTGAGGGGCATTGCAACATCGCTGGACATCTGCAGGAATGTTGAGATTCATCCGTAACGCAGATGTAGCATTGTTTAAGAAACTCTGGAGCCCCTGGTCATCTTGTTATACCTGGAGGAGTTCTGTGGAATTGGTGGGACTTGACGCATGAGTGGCAGTCAGCAACTACATTGTAAAGAATGTTCTTAATGTCGGTGCTAAATTGAGCTATAAATTCTAGTTGATTATTCTGATAAGGTGAGCAATTGTTACTGTTCCACTTAAAGGCACAAGTTAGTTGTTTATGATCCATGTAGAGGTTAAATTCCCTTGCTTCTGTCTGCAGCAATAAATACTAGACTGCTTCATACACACAAGAAGTTTGTGGTCGTAGGCACTCCACTTTTGCTGTGACAGTGATAGTTTGTGAAACTAAGTAAGCAAGCAGTTGCCAGGAGCCATCAGACAGTTGTTACAACACTGTACCGATAGCTGTCCCACTTGGGTCCACCACTAATGGTAAGGATGTATCAAGCTTTGGGGTGTGTTAGAAGTACAATGTTCGCCGTACTCTGTTTTACGGCATCAAAAAAGCAGAGGACATCACATCAGTCCACTGAACTGGAATATTGTCTCTAACCTCGTGGCAAGCAAGTGCTGCAGTTAATGGTTACTGTAGTTCTGCTGAACTTAGTAGGTGGTGATGATAGAAATTCAACATTCCTAGGAATTGGCATAATTCTTTGATGGTGTTTGGCTTCGATACTTGCAGGATGGCTTTAACCTCTTCTAATCATGGTAAGGAGCCTGCAGAACATATCTGATGGCCAAGGAAAGTAATCTCTGATTGCTTGAACATACATTTAACTGTGTTCAAGACCATACTAACTGCTCTAAGGACTTTAATACTTCAGTAAGATGTTGATGTTGCTTCTCAGTGACTGAAAAGATAAGAATTTCATTGAGGTAAGCAAAGCAAAGTGGCAGGCCTTGCAGAACTGAGTCACATATCATTGCCACATCTAAGTAGCATTCCATAAGCCAAATGTCATGTATGTACTCTGATAATGCAAATGGAGTGATAATCATCATTTTTTGTATGTCTTCCTCTGCTACTGGGATCTGTGTGTAGGCTTTAGTAAAATTGAGTACACTGAATATGGTTGCATCATGCAAGGTGTAATTATAGTCTCACAGCAGTTTAGCACCATTTTGGCATTAAGTGCATGATTATTTCCACATGCACACTTGCACTCTACATTTCTAGCTGTAAAGGGGATGGCCATGTGACACTTGATTGGATAATGCCTTCTTTCAGCATGATGTCAAACGCGGCTTTAGCAATAGCCATTGGGCAATCAGTAGTTTTAATATGGTGCGAAGTATTATGTGTAGCACTTGTTTTGGAGTGCCTGCAGGTCTAGTCAAAGCTGGGAATTTCTGTAACAGGTCACTCCAGTCACTGGTTTGTGTTAGCTTGGCACTGTGCACTGCGACAAAATCCTGTCAGTCAGGCTATTAACACTGTCAATGATCTGAGCATTTACCACCTCTGCCAGGAGATGGTAACAAGCCAGAAGATCAGCACCTATTACTGCTTCAGAGATGTTGGTGGCAGTGAAGATGCAGACAAATGGGTGATGCAGTCCTAAATCCAAATCCATTTGTCGATATGGAAGAGTTGTCAGCTGCTGACAAACAGAATGCCGTTGGTGGTCTGCTGTGTTGTGGCATTATAGTTAAACCAGAACCAGTGTCCACCAGATATTTTTGGCCTGATAACCTGTTGCTGATAAACTGGTGCTGTGATGTGGACAGGCAGTTTGCTGTGCCTGTTGCAGACTGCTGCTGGTGTATGTGAAGGAACACAGCACAGTACACTTTTGCACCTACTCACTGAACTTGCGGCAGTACCAGCACATGGAATGCTCTGCATTAGAAGACATAACGTTAGTCAGTGAACAGCTCCTTCGTCTTCTATGGTATCGTCTTTGAGGCAACAGCTAGTTGAATTGTGTGCACAATAAATAAGCCTGTCCTGCTATAGAGTTGCAATCAGCACACACAATTGCTGCTGCATGGCTCTGTTACTGTGCTAAACTGAGCAGGAGTAATGGCATCTTTGAATTCTGTGTGCAAGCTCTGCAATGGCGGGTAATGGAATTGCTATTTGGGATGCTGCTATTGCCTTGATTGTTGGTGGTAGGTGGCTGATTCAAATGGTGCACAGCAAATTATGTAGCAGTACCGGTATCCACCTTGCTCCTTAAGTGCTGAAGGTACTGGGTCAGCATACAATCTCCAGTATCCTCCTGCGAGGCTGTGACTCTTCAAATTAGTTCTCTTTTGAGCTTGTCATAAGAATTTGCTGGCGGTGGCACAGTTATGACATCCGGTACTTCCTTGGGATGTGGTAATCTAGCTGTCTCACTATTAGGGCAAAAGGGCAAACTTTGCTGAATCAGCCATAATGCTGGCATTTTAAAGACCCGCTGCAACTTGCACGAACCATAGTATAGGATTATGTGGCCAGAGTGGAGGTAAGCACATGGCTGATCTTACAACAGCTGGTTCGTCTTGCATCTAGTGAAAATTTGTTTATTTATTTTCAAATTGTGGTTGCAGCTTAGTTCTCATCAGGTTAAAATCACACTGAGATCACCAATTGCTCAAATGCACATATAGTTAGAGCTATCAGACCTTTGGTAGCATGTGCAGTGAAACCCCTATTTTATGTTTTCGTGTGGTCTGGACTTAAAAAATGCAAAACTGAGGAAAATGCAGAATAGAGGAAAATGTTAAAACCCCCCCTAAAATATGAGCTAAAACACGCGTACTTGGGGCACATATGATTAAAAATCACGATATTCTCCAATACTTTGTATAAAATCTAAGTGAAGGAAATTAAATGTGCAATACAATGTTTATACAATAATTTGTGGTAATGGATTTAATCAGTTTTTTTAAAAAATTAGATGTGTAACATCAGGTAAAAACTCACCAAAAATTGAAATTGGTCTCTGGGTATCAGGTAATTGAGCTATTTTCTGACATGCTCTGATCCGAATATACATTCAAAATGCGTGTTTTGAGAGATCATCCTTTGTCCTCGCCCAGAAAAAAGCAAAAATTGATGAACATGTTGAATTGCACCAAAAATATCACAGCACCTAAGTGGTTAAACCAGAAGCAGAAATGTGGACATCTGCTAAGTGACAAATTTAGTCACCATTGCTGTTATTGGCTGATGCTTTTCTTATGAGCGGCACTTCATAAGCTCACCACAGTTACTGTTATTTTAGTCTTGATCAGAGAAACAGACACATGGAAAAATGAGTTTGCGTCCCCAATTGATGTTGCACGTTTCTAAGAAGTTGGCTCATTGAATTTCTGTACACTGTGTAAAATGTAAATCTGATAAAACAAACAAACGAACGAACTCGGGTGCTACAGTTCTGCTTCATGCCCTCTATCACTGCTGCCAGTCTTTGCAATTTACAGTGTGTGGTGCAAAGTATATACATGAGTAGTGTATGTAGTTGTAGCACTGTATTATGTTGGATTTGAACATGAAAGTCTTTAAAATGTGCTATTGCAAAACTTTTTCTATTTCCGTGTGACATCTTTGTCATAGCACATCATCTGCATGAAAAGTATATTTTCAGCACTTCACAAAATGCTTTCACCCCTACATGCATTCCAGTCGTTGAAGAGCCACTCCCCCTCTCTTCATATCCAGTAGGCGAGCTCATTTTGTGTGTGTTAGTGTGATGTGGTGGCTGCGCTGCCTATTTGGTGACTTAACAAGTAACCAGACAATAAGAGTTCACTAGCTGGAAATGGGCGCCCTTTCCTCAATGATAATTGAGTGTATGCTTCAAGACTGTGTTTGAATTTAAATACTTGACACTTGATATTGTTGCTGAATACAGTACATTGGAAATACATGCAAAAAGATGAGACTGAGTTAAAAGTTTCAAAAGAAAAGGTGCTGTATGGGCCCCTCGGTAATGTATTGGCTCGGTCCGGAATACTTTGCGTTGACTGTCTTGTTTTCTCAGTACCACTGCAACTTAGCAGTAGTTGTATAATAGTGTGGTGAAGCTAAATGTTGCAAGTTGTATTGGCAACACTAGTCGTGGATTACGTCAGCATTTCCTCTCTCACATCTACCCCCTCCATGATGGCCTTAAATATTCCCTTAACTCTGTCACCACCCATGTTGTGAACCTTTTGCCTTTTGTGCCAGTTATAACTTGTTCAGTCACATCAAATGTCAACAGGTAGAAAATGGGACGAAGTCAAGCGAGGCGTCGAGTAAGAACTTAGAATTGAGGTAAACCTTACAAGGAAGAAATTTAAAATTGGGGAATTTTTAGAATTGATTTTATGGGTTTTTCATAGGGGCTATGAATTTATGGTGTAGAATCATGAAAAATGTAAAAGCTTAAGTTCCACAGGTTTTATTAGGCCAAGTGGTAGTGCTGGAAACATCATTTTTTTGATCAGTTAAATGTAGAAACTATTAATCAGAATAAACATACTCAAATACATAACAACTTTGAGTAATAAATATATTATGAGATGATATACCTGAAAGTAGACTCGTCCCTGAATTTTAAGCACTGTCTCGTAACTGGGAAACTAGAAACTGTAACTCTATACACATTTTAATGCAAGAAGTATGCAGTGAAAAAATCAAAGAATAAACTGTCAGTGTTACTTCTACATAAGGTGTCACTGGCTGGCGCATAATTAAATCTGACAGCTGCGACAACATTACACAACACACTTAGTATCAGCACTATGACACTACAATAGAATGCAGGTTTTCATCGCTGGTATTTGCATTATTGCTGATATTTGTTTTATGGACATTATGCCGTGGACCAGTGGTATAGTTGTCTGCCGGATGTTTTGTCTTCCAATAATGTAGACATTGTCATAGGCTTGAGCGATTCACAAAACAGTTACAATCTCAAACAAGCTTTATCTGTATGCACAAAATGGTTAGCTTGTGGTGTCAGACTGCTGCCAAGGAATCGACTGAAGGCTGTTTCCCTTCTGTGTGTAAAAACTGTCACAGATTGCATCAACAGAGCACTCAGAAAACACGGTATTGGTACAGTGCTCAAGCCAAAAAGAAAGATGCATGAATATTTGAACAGAGGAAAGGATTTACGCTTTCCACAGCAGGATTATATTAAATCCCTTGCACTTGCAGTCAAGTGTACATAGGAACTGAAAATAAGCCTTAGCACCTGCCTTAAGGAACAGAAACAGTTACCTCATGGGCAAGGCAGAAAAAAAATCATTAGCAGCAGCAGCAGCAGATTATGCACTAGGTCCAAAGAACCACCAAATCAATTTCTCTGACACTGTATTTTCTGCAAGATCTAATCATTGCTACACTAGTATGTACAGAGAAGCAATAGAAATTAAAAAACACAAAATCAACAATAAGGAGTTAAAACTCTTACCCACTACTAGCTCCATAACATCAGTCAGTGTGACTCCATGATCCTAGGCAATGATCTGATGACATCATGAACATGCAAATGAACACTATTGCATGGATACATATAAACGGTTTGGCTTGTTGGGATTGTTTGAGATTGTGAGTCATTTAAGTATCTCATGTGTCCAGCATTGGAAGGCAAAATCTTTGAGAATTATGCCGTGAACCACAGCCTAGTGCCCATAAAACAAATATCTACATTAATGTGTGTAATTCAATATGGAAGATTTAGTACTTTGCCCCTGTGGCCCTCTGATATCAAAGTTAATCACAAAACTGAAAGTTATAGTTGGTAAACTGAACTTTCCTATAACTAGGTTGATAACTTGATACTACAATTGGCCACCTGTGCTGTTCAGGTAAAAACAAATTCTTTTTCTCTTAATTTTAATTATTCCTTTTGTGATTAATGTAAGAATGCGCCAAAGAAGAGTTTGAAGAGGTACTTGGTTGCTAGTACACTCTTACCTGATTTGTATAAAACTAATCCAGTTGTACATATTTTTGTTAAAACTAGCAGGTTTTTCTTAATGTTACATTGTACAGTGTGTCCAGCTCCAAAGAAGAGATACGTACATACATACGTACATTAGCTTAAATTACGCCTAAAGGCTTTGCATAAAAATCAGGAAATGAAATAAACATGTCATATCTTGTTCATGGGGAAATAAAGGTGAATCACAAAAGGTGCTGGAAGTGACTGCCCTCAACTTGCAAACACAGTTGAACATGACACTGCAGATTCTCGAACGTTGCTGCTAGAACCTTTGGTGTCACTGCTTCGATTTCACAGATGATCTTCTTTCGTAAATCTTCCAAGTTGTGTGATGTGCTCATGTAGACATGCGCTTTTAGGCCACCCCAGAGCAAAAAGTCAAGTGGTGTTTTATCAGGTGACCTTGGGGGGCCACAGTCCTTTTGAACCCCCTGGATATCCACAACTCTTTTGTGGATACATGCGTGACGAGCACAGGACCCCGAGCTAGTGTGGCTCTCTTTCCTTTCCGGGCTGCATACCTTCCTTTTCCACATCCTTCCCCAACCCCCATGCCTCCCCCTCCCCCCCTCCCCCTCTGCCTCTTCCCTTCCCCTTCTCCCCCATGGGAGTATGTTTTGTGCCTATGTCTGGAGACGGACACTTGTAACTGTAAGACAGTCTCTCTTCTTTGCTTTCTATGCTGGAAAGTCTCTGTCCTCCCTTTGTCCTTCTCTTTTCCATGCCACTTCTCTTTACCCTCTTCTCCACTGCAGCGTTTGAGACCTCTCTTCTTTTCTTTGTTCCTCCCTTTCTCTTTCTTTCCTCCCTGTGCATGTCTGAAGGCCGACCCACGTGTTCCCACGCTTAGCCGTTGACAGGGTAACGCATAATTCCCCGCTCCAGGTAGACAAGTAGGACACGTACGTACCCCCTGATAATGGCCAGGCCCAGAGAGGGGTGATTTCCCGAGCTGGTACCTTACGAATGTGCCGATTGGTCCCTCCGTCCGTTTCTCAGGAGGTGTGAACAATCACCTAAGTCGGGAGTGCCCTCAGAGAGGGCCCCCACAAGGAAGGAGCGCGCCATCGGAGATGCCGGTAATCATGGGGGATACTTCCGCAATAGTTTCCTCTACGTCTACAATTTCTGCTTACAAGCGAAAGTTAAATGAGTCTCAGCCACGGACAATTCTTCCATCAGTGCCACAGTTCCTTGTTGTTTCTCCGTCGGACGAAGGTCAAGACTTCTCCACAGTCAACCCTTTCATTATTCAGAAAGGTGTCAAAGCAATTGCAGGTCCTGTAAAGTCTTGTGCCCAATTACGAAATGACATCTTGTTGTTAGAAACAGTTGGTGCCATCCAGACACAAAACTTGCTGCGAACTCCACTGCTACACTCCTTCCCTGTCCGGGTGGAAGTGCACTGCACTTTAAATTCATCACGCGGGGTGGTTTATACACGCTCACTCGACGGATTGTCCAATGAGGAAATTTAAAACTACCTGTCTGACCAGGGCATAACGGCTGTACATAGTCATGAAAAGGGTTGACAAGGACTTGTTTCCAACTCGTACACTCTGCTTCCTCTAGAGATTGCCTCATTTTCAAAGGTGAACGGCTTACTGAGGAAATCAGAGTGAACGAAAAGGTGTCTACATTTGCTGCTCGTAAGTTATTCGCCAGTTGAAAGCCCACTGTGCCTCCTAGAGGTAAATATAGCACTGTCCTTGCATCTCCTCGGCTACTAAGGAGGCAGCCACGCAGATCTGTGATCTCACCTTTAGTGCCACGGTTGTCAGATTGGCCAGTGCAAAGATCGCCCATTCATCCTCCCCACTATCACCTGCTCACTCTATGGCTCACCCTTCATCGGCTTCTGTTAAATCACGAGCCCCAGAATCAGACACCCGGACTTCGAAAAAAGAGCCTACTCATGAAGGTTTTTTTACATACCCTGACTTCACAACCATCGATTCTTCTCTCATCTCAACGTCCTGTTTCCAAGAAGGCTCATAGGAAGCAAAGTTTCTCTCTTTCTCTGCCATGACGTGTCTCATCTACAGTGCCACCTGGCGGTAACTGCCCTCAGCCGTCTTCTGTCGCCAAGGCGCACCGCTGGCGGCCAATCCACCGGCCGATTGCTGGTGGCAGGAGCTGCCCCCGAACAACCTATGAATCAGTATCTTCTGCCTTTGGCTGAATGCCGTTCCACGCTGTCGGCCGCCGGCTCTCAGCAGTTGTTGAGTTGAGAGCAACCATGGTAAGATTCTTCCCTTTTCCGTCCACCCTGTGTCAATTATCCATTGGAACATTCTCAGCATTAAAGCGAATCGGGATGAATTGTCGATCCTCTTACGATCCTACTTGCCGGTCATCTTCCGTGTTCCGGAAACAAAGCTGCGTCCTCACGATCGCTTTGTTTTCCCTCATTTTCAAGTCAGTCCCCTTTGTTAATGGCACTCCAACACATAGGGGCTTAAGATTCTTCTCCATGATACTGTCCATTAGCACCCAATCCCCTTAAACAGTTCCTTCCAAGCTGTTGCTGTCAGTCTTTCCCTTTCTGGGTACACCTTCTCTCTTTGTACCGTATACATTCCATTGTCCATACTGATGGCAAGAGCTGATCTCCTTGGTCAGATTCTGCCCCCCCCCCCCTCCCCCCTATTTGCTTGTTGGGGAATTCAATGCCCACCACCCACTTTGGGGATCTCAGCGTCCTTGTTCGCGAGGCTCCCTATTGATTGACATTTCCACCAAGAGGATCTTGTTTGCCTCAGCACTGGGGAACCTACGTTTTTGTCTGCCTCCACAATGCGTTTCTCTCGTTTGGACCTTTCGGTCGGTACTGTTCAGCTACCTCAGGGCTTTGAATGGTTCGCTCTTGCTGATACACTCTCGAGTGACCATTTTCCATGTGTCCTTAGATTGCAGCCACAACTGCCATATATGTGCCCAAGATGCTGAAAGTTTGCCCAAACCAATTGGACACTTTTTCACCTCTAGCGACATGCAATGACCACACTTCCCTAGCGTTGACGGTCAGGTAACTCATGTTAAAGAAGTTATTCTTACAGCCGCGAAACGTTCAATAACTCCCACCTCTGATTTGCCCCAGCACCTCCCAGTTCTATAGTGGAATGAGGCGTGCCGTGACGCAATACGTGAGCAACGATGAGCTCTTCGCGTTTTCTGCCACCATCCTACTTTAGCCAACTGTATTCGCTACAAGCAGTTGTGTGCGCAATGCCGTCGCATCATCCGCTATAGCAAGAAGGCAAGCTGGGGCTTCTTTGCTAGCTCTTTTAACACCTTCATTCCCTCCTCAGAAGCTTGGAGTCGAATTCGATGGTTATCTGGCGGCCTAGTTTCTCCCCAATCTCTGGGCTCACTGTCGTGCGTGATACCTTAGTGGAACCCATCACAGTTTCTAACTCATTGGGTCAACACTTTGCTGAGATTTTGAGCTCTTCAAATTACCCGCCAGCCTTTCTTCCAAAGAAACATGCAACGGAAGTGCAACCTCTTGCTTTCTCCTCTCAAAATAGCGAAAGCTGTAATAGCGTTTTCTCCTTTGCAGGAACTCCAACACACACACACACACACACACTCTTCTTCTCGCTCTTCTGCCCCAGGACCAGATGGTATCCACATCAAAGTGTTGCTGCATTTATCATACCATAGTCTGCATTACCTCCTTCACCGTTATAATCGAATTTGGACCGACAATACATTTCCCAGAAGATGGCGGGAAGGTATCATCGTTCCTTTTCCAAAACCTGGAAAGGACAAACATCTGTCTAGCTATTGCCCCATTTCTCTCACGAGTAGTGTATGTAAGGTTTTGGAGCATGTGGGGAATTGCCGTTTAGCCTGGTGCCTGGAGTCCCGAAGCCTTTTAACACCTACTCAACGCGGTTTCCGAAAGCATCGTTCTGCAGATGACCATCTTGTTGCTCTCTCCACTTATATAGTGAAGAATTTTCTCAGGAAACGCCAAACGATAGCAATATTTTTTGATCTGGCGAGAGCATACAATACCTGTTGGAGGACAGGTATCCTCTGCAAACTGTTCTCTTGGCGGTTTCGAGGTTGGCTGCCCCTTTTTATTTCTGAATTTATGGCAAAGCACACATTTAAAGTGCGGGTGAACACTACTCTCTCCCGTACTTTCTCCCAAGAAAACGGGGCACCCCAGGGCTCAGTGCTAAGTGTTGTACTGTTTGCCATTGCCATAAATCCTATTATTGATTGTCTCTTTCCCAATGTCTCGGGCTCCCTCTTTGTGGACTATTTTGCGATTTACTACAACTCTCAACAGACCAGACTTCTTGAATGACGTCTTCAAAGATGTCTCGATCGCCTCCACACTCAGAGCATCAAAACCGGCTTCCGCTTTTCTCCTAGTAAGACTGTTACTGTCAATTTTCGGGGCCGTACGGAGTTTCTTCCGCCTTCCCTACATCTAGGCCATGTTGACCTTCCTTTCGCGGACATCCTAGGTCTTACGTTTGGCAGAAAACTGTGCTGGTCCTCTCGCGTTTCCTATCTTTTGGCTCATTGTCTGCAATCCGTCAACACCCTCTGTGTTCTGAATGGTATCTCACGGGGAGTGGACAAAGTGGTTTTTCTCCGCCTATGTTGCGCCTTAGTGTGCTCAAAATTGGACTATGGAAGCGTAGTTTACTACTCTGCTCGGCTGTCTGGTCCACCGGATTCAGGACTGCCTCCGCTTGCTCCACTTTAGGGGTGTCTCTGTGGCATTCCTCTGGATCCCAGGACATGTTGGTATCCGTGGAAACGAGGCGGCCAATACAGTGGCTAAGGTTGCAGTCTCTCTTCTTCAGCCTGATGTTCGCATGGTTCCCTTCGCTGATCAACAGAGTGTTTTATGTTGTTGTGTTGCTCTTTTATGGCACGCACGTTGGTCCACACTTCCCAATAATAAATTGCGGGGCGTGAATGCTCTTCCTTGTGCTTGGACCTCTTCCTCCCGAACTCGTCGCTGGGAGGAGGTAATTTTAACTAGACTCCGGACAGGTCACTGTCTTTTTAGCCATTGACATCTTTTAAGTGTTGAACCTCCCCTGCTTTGTCCCCACTGCTCTCAGCTGTGTTGGTGGGACACCCTTTACTTGAGTGCCCCTATTTTACTCCACTACACGCCCATCTACAGCTGTCGCCTGATATATCTTCCGTTTTAGCAGATGACACGTGCTCAGCCAATCACATCCTCGAGTTTATTAGTGTCAGTGAAATGTTGGTCATTTGAAGCTTTTTTTGGGGAAAACAACACCCCCCCCCCCCCCCCCCCCATAGGGGTTTTCTAAGCTTTCCATCTGTTTTTTAGTTTCCCCAGTATTTGATTTTTGCTCCCATTGCTGCTGATTTCCATTTCGTGTTTTTTTTACCTAATCCACAGACCAGGCGCTAATGACCATAGCAGTTTTGTGCCCTAAAACCACAACGAAAAAAGGTCCTTTCAAAATCTCTCTGCTGGGGAAAAGTAATCAGACCTCAGCCATGATCACTCGAGACATGGGGGATGTGATGCCATCCTGTTGGTACCAGCTGAGGGCGAGTTCATCATCATCCAACTGGTTCGCAAATTCCCGAAACGTTTCGATGTAAACTGCACGTGTCTCAGTAGACCCCAAAAAAAAAAAGTCCGATGAAGCGACGCTGTGGTATTGCACAGTAAACGCCAACCTTTTGTTAATTCGGGGGTTGTTCGACCATTGCCTAAGCAATAAATTGCTGAAACCAACAGCAAAATGTTGTGCATTTGTCTTTGCCATTGACATTCAGTTCCTGAACAACTGTAAATACGTATGGATAGCTTTCTTTGTAGCTCTGTGACATGCTCCATGACATTCAGAATTCCTGAGATAAATGTTGAACAGACTTTGCAGGAGAGACCAACAATCATTTCACATCAGTCAAGTTTTCTTCTGACAATGGCGGCTGCCCCCGTCGTGAAGATGCAACCCTGTTCCACTGCTCTCCATCTTGTTCACTATCTTTTGTATGCAGCATTTAGACAGTATATGTTGGTCACCAAACCGTTCAACACACATTCGCTGACATGTCTTAATGGGACCAGTAATCGGATATTGTTTCACAAGAAGCACATGCTTTTTGACAGAGAGTGACACACTTTGTCACTGAACACTGATCTCCAACCACAGCGACGTGCAGAAACACGCTGTTATGTCAAACCACGTTGCAGAGTGCATTGTTGGCACATCAAACGTCAGAAATTACACAATGCAATTGCAGTGGAATTACTACATGTTTGCAGGGCCTCTGTAGAGTATGACACCCTGTAGTTGTGGTTGACAGAATGAAGTTTAGATATGTTACGAGAATCATCTACCTGGCTGTTGCAAGAAGTGGATCACGGCAGCTTACCAGAAACAAGGAAATAAGAGTTGTATACTTTGGAACCAGCCATTCCTTTGTTGGTACCTAACGGGAGCTTAGGGGAATGGTGATGTTGTATTTTACTCAAACCAGGTGCAGAGAAAAATAATTGGAATCTGCTCACCCATGTAACAGTTATGAGCTCTAATGAGGGGAAAAGCTGTGCTCTCAACATACGCTTGGGTATAATAACCTTAGCAATTTCTACTTGCTGTTTTACTTTCTCACTTCGTATGTTTTCCACTTTGTAAATGTGTGAACTGCAACCAGAAGCTTCGTTTTTATCAGAATGCAAGTTGTAGCACTTTGGTTTGCATGATTGAATACATCTAATGAGATTAATAGTCTACTCTTAGTGCCTTTGTTGTGGGAATTATACATTGTATTAATTTCATGTACTTCACATTGCCTTGTTGTACATGTACGCAATAAGAATGTGTTCAGGATTATAGACAAGACTTCAGTAAGTAATATTTCAAGGTACATTGTTTCTCATTCACTAATTTTTTCTTGGAAGCTTGGACTGGGCTGTTTTTAATAAGGTTTTATTTGCAGATGTGGAATGGTTGTCAGGGAAAGGTTATAACATATAGAATAATATACGCAAGCTGCTCAGTAAGCTTCAAAGGTATGATGTTGTATTATTATTTTGTCATTATGTTCTGAACTTCAATAACTGAAAATACCTTTTAATTGCAGACGTGACCAGGAAATGCAGCAGGTAGAGTCGGTGGCTCATAGCAGTACGGTGAGTAAACAATCTTTTTTTATCTGTTAGCGTCTGAATTTGGTGGTAAGTGCTGTTTACCATTATAGACAATGTTTATTTCTATCTAGTTAGTGTTTCTGGATAACTCACATGTTTAGACCATTCCCATGAAAGGTAAATTGCAGGATGTATTGCAGTGATTAAAGTATTGGATTCACAGTTTATACCAGCAGGGTTCAAATAGATATTGAGCTACCAACATTTTGGTATTACGTGGTTTCTACACTATTGACCATTAAAATTGCTACACCAAGAGGAAATGCAGATGATAAGCGGGTACTCATTGGACAAATATATTATACTGGAACTGACATGTGATTACATTTTCACACAATTTGGGTGCATAGATCCCGAGGATCTATGCACCACCTCTGGCCGTAATAACGGCCGTGATACGCATGGGCGTTGAGTCAAACAGAGGTTGGATGGTGTGTACAGGTACAGCTGCCCATGCAGCTTCGACGTGATACCACTGTTCCTCAAGAGTAGTGACTGGCGTATTGTGACGGCCAGTTGCTCGGCCACCATTGAGCAGACATTTTCAATTGGTGAGAGATCTGGAGACTGTGCTGGCCAGGGCAGCAGTCGAACATTTCCTGTATCCAGAAAGGCCCGTACAGGACCTGCAGCATGCGGTCGCACATTATCCTGCTGAAATGTAGGGTTTCACAGGGATCGAATGAAGGGTAGAGCCATGGTTCATAACACATCTGAAATGTAACGTCCACTGTTCAAAGTGCCGTCAATGCGAACAAGAGGTAACAAAGACGTGTAACCAATGGCACCCCATACCATCATGCCAGGTGATACGCCAGTATGGCGAAGACGAATACACACTTTCAGTGTGTGTTCACCATGATGTCGCCAAACACGGATGCAACCATCATGATTCTGTAAACAGAACCTGGATTCATCAAAAAAAATGACGTTCCGCCATTCGTACACCCAGGTTCGTAATTGAGTACACCATCGCAGGCGCTCCTGTCTGTGATGCAGCGTCAAGGGTAACTGCAGCCATGGTCTCAGAGCTGATAGTCCATGCTGCTGCAAACGTCATTGAACTGTTCGTGCAAATGTTTGTTGTCTTTCAATTGTCCCCATCTGTTGACTCAGGGATCGAGACATGGCTGCACGATCCGTTACAGCCATGCGGATAAGATGCCTATCATCTCAACTGCTAGTTACTAGAGGGCTTTGGGATCCAGCACGGCATTCTGTATTACCCTCCTGAACCCACCGATTCCATATTCTGCTAACAGTCATTGGATGTCGACCAACGCGAGCAGCAATGTCGCGATATGATAAACCGCAACCACAATCGCGATAGGCTACATTCCGACCTTTATCAAAGTCTGAAACGTGATGGTACGCATTTCTGGTCCTTACACGAGGCATCACGACGATGTTTCACCAGGCAACACCAGTCAACTACTGTTTGTGTATGAGAAATTGGTTGGAAACTTTCCTCATGTCAGCACGCTGTAGATGCCGCCACCAGTGCCGACCTTGTGTGAATGCTCTGAAAAGCTACTCATTTGCATATCACAGCATCTTCTTCCCGTCGGTTAAATTTCGCATCTGTAGCACGTCATCTTCGTGGTGTAGCAATTTTAATGGCCAGTAGTGTATAAATTGCTTGAGGCAAATGCAAAGATAGTTCCTTTGGAAAGGCCACCACTGATTTCTTCCCACCATCTATGTCCAATCTGAGTTGGTGATCTGCGCATACTGATGGTAAGTCCTGAATTTTACCACTTACTTGACATCAATATAGTCTGTTTAAAATTACTTTTGGATTGACAGTTCGGCAGGAGCATGTGGAGGCATGGAGTAGGGTTGCCACGTCCCACACAGAACTCACGCACAATCTTAAATTTCATTCAACTCACTCAAACTTGTAAACTACTAACTTTATAACTATGTAATTTGCATCAATGTGTGCTAGAAGAGGTGCAGTATCTTATCATTCTAGCTTTAACTGTGGCAATAAATTATTAAAACAAGACACACTTTACGAAAATCCATTTTCTGATGTTACAGAATTTTCAACAAGAGTGGAGTTTTTTTGTTATTGAAGTTAGGTGAACAGATTAAGCAAGTGAAATCTTAAGAACACATCAAATCTTCCTCTGCTCCAAATCAGAACTCAGTTTTCTAACAAGAGATAATTTCTGTTAACTATCACACACAATGGTCAGCTCACATGTCAAGTACTAAGCAGTTGCCCTTATGTTTCTGTTACAAGAAATGGATTGCTAGGTTCATAATTAACCTGTTACTAATTTTTCTTGTCCACCTACTTATTTCTAGCATAACAAAACATAATATTTATGCATGTTTATCGCAGTGAGAAAATGTTAGGAGAAAGAACAAATGAATGCAAAAAAGTTGCTTTGGTATTGCAGCAATTATATTGTAAACATTAATATTTATTTTTTGTGATATAGACTGAATTCCTGAGACTACCTTCATTTGGAGTTAGTTACTGATAAGACGTTCTTATTATAATTTCATAAGTTACGAAAGTTTTTGTTATGTAGTAATTGTTGTTGTGTTCTTCAGTCCTGAGACTGGTTTGATGCAGCTCTCCATGCTACTCTATTCTGTGCAAGCTTCATCTCCCAGTACCTACTGCAACCTACATCCTTTTGAATCTGTTTAGTGTATTCGTCTCTTGGTCTCCCTCTACGATTATTATCCTCCACACTGCCCTCCAGTGCTAAATTTGTGATCCCCTGATGCCTCGGAACATGTCCTACCAACCGATCCCTTCTCCTAGTCAAGTTGTGCCACAAACTCCTCTTCTCTCCAATTCTATTCAGTACCTCCTCATTAGTTATGTGATCTACCCATCTAATCTTCAGCATTCTTCTGTAGCACCACATTTCGAAAGCTTCTATTCTCTTCTTGTCCAAACTATTTATTGTCCATGTTTCACTTCCATTCATGGCTACACTCCATACAAATACTTTCAGAAATGAGTTCCTGACACTTAAATCTATACTCGACATTAACAAATTTCTCTCCTTCAGAAACGCTTTCCTTGCCATTACCATTCTACATTTTCTATCCTCTCTACTTCGGCCATCGTCAGTTATTTTGCTCCCCAAATAGCAAAACTCATTTACTACTTTAAGTGTCTCACTTCCTAATCTAATTCCCTCAGCATCACCCGACTTAATTCGACTACATTCCATTATCCTCGTTTTGCTTTTGTTGATGTTCATCTTATATCCTCCTTTTAAGACACTGTCCATTCCATTCAGCTGCTCTTCCAGGTCCTTAGCTGTCTCTGACAGAATTACAATGTCATCGGTGAACCACAAAGTTTTTATTTCTTCTCCATGGATTTTAGTTCCTACTCCGAATTTTTCTTTTGTTTCCTTTATTGCTTGCTCATTGTACAGATTGAATAACATCGGGGAGAGGCTACAACCCTGTCTCACTCCCTTCCCAACCACTGCTTCCCTTTCATGTCCCTTGATTCCTATAACTGCCATCTGGTTTCTGTACAAATTGTAAATAGCCTTTCAGTCTACAAATGCTAGAAACGTAGGTTTGCCTTTCCTTAATCTTTCTTCTAAGATAAGTCGTAAGGTCAGTATTGCCTCACGTGTTCCAATATTTCTACGGAATCCAAACTGATCTTCCCCGAGGTCGGCTTCTACAAATTTTGCCATTCATCTGTAAGGAATTCATGTTAGTATTCTGCAGCCGTGGCTTATTAAACTGATAGTTCGGTAATTTTCACATCTGTCAACACCTGCTTTCTTTGGGATTGGAATTATTATATTCTTCTTGAAGTCTGAGGGTATTTCACCTGTCTCATACATCTTGCTCACCAGATGGTAGAGTTTTGTCAGGACTGGCTCTCCCAAGGCCGTCAGTAGTTCTAATGGAATGTTGTCTACTCACAGGGCCTTGTTTGGACTCAGGTCTTTCAGTGCTCTGTCAAACTCTTCAAGCAGTATCATATCTCCTATTTCATCTTCATCTACAGTCTCTTCCATTTCTATAATACTGTCCTCAAAAAAATCACCCTTGTATAGACCCTCTACATATTACTTCCACCTTTCTGCTTTCCCTTCTTTGCTTAGAACTGGGTTTCCATCTGAGCTCTTGATATTCATGCAAGTGGTTCTCTTTGCTGCAAAGGTCTTTTTAATTTTCCTGTAGGCAGTATTTATCTTACCCCTAGTGATATGCGCCTCTACATCCTTACATTTGTCTTCTAGCCATCACTGCTTAGCCATTTTGCACTTCCTGTCTATCTCATTTTTGAGACGTTTGTATTCCTTTTTGCCTTTAATTTGTATTCACTCCTTCGGGTTGAAATGGCAGTGGTAAGGTGGTAGCCTAATAATGCTGTTACATTTTTGCCAGCTCATAGATTTTGTCTGTGGGGAATTGTTTCATGGAGAGAGATTAATTCCATAAGCTCCACATTTCTAAGGTTGTCACTTACATTGTTACGATGCTGAAGCCAGTATCATTTCCTCCTCTTCCTTTGCTATTGTAGGTGCCTTCTCTTCAACAGCTCAGTGGTAAGGAGCACCATCTAGAACAGTTGTCGATGGTTTTCCCAGATTCTGAATTAGTGATTATATGAACAACTTTGTAAACATAATGTGGTTTTTCTCTTCATAATCATCTCATGTCTCCTTTGATTTTAGCAGGAGACCATTAAAGGGAGAACCTTGTGAGGTGCCAGCATGACAAATAATGTCTGCCCCTCTTTACCAGAAGGCATTGCCATTGCTCCTTTTAGTTATTTGTCCAGACGTTCTTGAGAATGTGGTCAGATGTGGCCCGTGTTTTATCAAGCCATACCACTAACGGCCACGGAAATCTCAATAGTAAAATCCTATGTCATGCAAAACTGTGTACAACTGCCTTGAAAAAGACTTGATTTCTTAAGGGTGGCTAATAACTTGCCGAATGTCAGGTTTTACTTTCTGCAGTATCAATCGTAAATGTGATGATGAATCACATCCTTAAGAAGTGAATCTATATTCGCAATCCGCTTACGCAAAGTGTCGTGCCCCCTCCCCAATAGCTTCAAGCTGTGGTGATTTTTGCAATTTTTTTATTACCTGAACATCTTTTTGCCAGTCTTCACAACAGCATTTTTGTGTATGTTCAGAGTTACAGCATTTCTATCAATTACATTGTTAACAGAGAACAGGGGGCCACCATTGCGTTTCTTAGTCTCAAAGTAGGCATGTAATGCACTTACTATTTCTCTTGACAGACCTCGTATCAAAATCCTCTGTCCAAGAAAACATGGAATCCCGCTCATAACCTTTGGTGAATTGCTTTTTGACAGTGTTTAGTATCACATGACAAATAACAGTAACGACAAATAAAATAATAGCTCCTGTAATAAAAAAAAAACACAGGGTGCAACGATTGCACAGGACAGCAAGCTGCCTGAGACTTGCAGTGCAAGTGGAAAGCGTTGTGATGGGGGGCTAAAATTTTGACAACTTTGGATGGTTTCTTTGACTGCATGTACGAGGGTTGTTTTTTAAGCAAGGGCCGTTCGCGCGTATAGTCCCGTAGTTCGCGCGGACGCCATAAAGAGCCACCACGCCACTTACCGGCATCCTTTCCGTTCACACTGATGCAAGTTGCAGCTCTGTAGCTGACGTGTACGCATCGCTGTGCTGCTTTATAATGTTTACGATTATTGAATTGCCCGCCGCATGAGAGATACGGTTAGTGATACGTTTTTTGACCGCGAGAAGCCTATCAGCTGCAGAAATTCATCGTCAGTTAACAGAAGTTTATGGCTTGAATGCAATGAGTGAAGGTAAAGTGCGTCAGTGGGTTAGAGAGTTTAAAAATGGTCGTCAAAACGTCCATGACGAAGAACGCTCAGGCCGGCCCTCTGTCATCACTGAAGATTTGGTGGCTGCAGTCGAAACAAAGATTCGTGAGGACAGAAGATTCACAATTTCCACTATTTCTTTGGAATTTCCACAAGTTTCAAGATCGGTTTTGTACAAAATTGTGTCTGAAAACCTAAACTTTAAGAAACTGTGTTCTCGGTGGGTACCCAGAGGACCACAAAGGGAAGAGATTTGCCACTTCATTGGACTTTTTGATTCGTTACGAGGAAGAAGGGGATGACATGTTGAGTCAAATTGTCACTGGAGATGAAACATGGGTATCCCATATCACTCCCGAAAGCAAGCAACAATCGATGGAATGGCGACACACAACCTCACCCGTCAGGGTCAAAGCCAAACAGACGCTGTCAAAGTGCAAGATTATGGCAACTGTGCTCTGGGACCGGCACGGTGTTTTTTGCTAGTGGACTTTATGCCACGAGGAACGACAATCAACTCAGATGCCTACTGTGCAACTCTAAAGAAGCTCCACAGAGCAATTCAAAACAAAAGGCGCGGCATGCTGACAAAAGGAGTTTTGCCCCTGCACTATAACGCTAGGCCTCACACCTCTCAAAAGACTTGGGATTTGATTGATTCTTTTGGCTGGGAAGTTTTGGACCATGGACCATACAGCCCCGACCTTGCTCCTAGCGATTTTCACCTTTTCCGGTACCTGAAACACCATCTTGGCGGGCAGCGCTTCAATGACGACGATGGAGTGAAAGCGGCCGTGAACTCTTGGCTGTCGGAGCAGGCGGCCGAATTCTTTGAAGAGGGAATTAAAAACTTAGTTGTACGGTATGACAAGTGCTCAAATAAACAAGGCAACTATGTAGAAAAATAGGTAAAAGTGTGTAGAATCAGAAAATATAAGTTTTTTTACAAAAGTATTTGTATCTTTTTTTAAAAATGAAAACGGCCCTTACTTAAAAAAAAACCCTCGTATCATGGTATTGGTGGAATGCAGTCATTATTCCTTACATTCCACCCCCCCCCCCCCCTCCCGGTGCTACTTCTGTCAGAGTTGTCAATCCTAAAGTAATTTCGAACAGACCGCACCAATATCCATTTGTCTTCATTACTTGACAACCACTACATACATGAAAAAGTGAAAATTGTATAAATTTTCAGAACTGCAACAAAATGGAACCTACTTTTGTTTGGGTGCAGTCCCTTCAACACATTTTCAATGTCAGGACTAAACAACACTTTCACCAGGCAGAAATTCACTGCACCATCAATATTCGTGATATTTCCCAGAAGAAAAAAGAAGGCTAAAATCCATACTTAAGACATTAGAATGTTATTTGAAATGAAATGACATTCGTCATGTCTCATGAGATCAGAATTGCAGTTCATTCAGAATGGTGGTATGTGATGCCTGAATGCGTGTTTGAGAGTTTTCTACTATAAATTGTGTTATATAGTGCAATACTAGATTGGTATTGTGGAAAAGATAGGGCAAGTGTGTTAGTTGTATCTTTTTCTAGACATTCTGAAGATTAAACTTAACAGTGGGTGGGACCTACTTGAACTTCCTTGTCTGTGAATATTTCTGTGTCATTATCACATTCCTGGAGGTCAATTGTGATAGGGTTGTGAATACCTCAACATTGTTATCATTGTATTCAATTCTACGTTGGTTAAAGTGTTACATATCCACAAGATACGTAGTGATAGCCACCATAGCAGTTCACTTATTGATGTTCAACATAGTAGTACTCATCCTGAATAAGTTGCATCACAGGAAACAAAAAGGTTGCCTGGTTCCTACGTCTTGACTTGGTGCAATTCATCTATATCAGTCTGTCAGAAGTGGGTACATTGGCAGTGCAAATTACTGTGAAGCAAGGTACTGAAAGATAGAGCCCAGTGATCATGGCTAAACAAAATGCTCTGTTAACAAAAGTAAGCGAAATGACACCATGTAATATACTTTGTCCTAGTATGAATAAAGTCAAAACAGGCAGCTAGTGCTTTTATAGCTGAAGTTATCTGATAGCTTAAGACATGCTCCTGTTTGAAGATGCCAGATAAATATAGGAGGAGATTGATAAGGGTATTTACTTCGCAACATGAGAAACTGTTCTTCAAATACACAACAGTACACACACCAAAGCAAATGTGTCATGAACAATCTCAAACTGCAGTTGAAAACCAGGTGACCCAGAATGCCGTAGATGTCATATTAATGGTGTGGGTGTGTGTGTGGGTGTGGATGTGTAAGAGCTAGGCTGAACACTTCATAACAATAAGCTCAGCTAAAAGAAGAAAAAGAGCAGCTCAGTTAATTATAAACATTTTTTTAGGTGGATAGGATCTGGATATGTGTTGCTTCTGCTAACATAAAAAGTGGGAAATAAGTATTACTTAAAAACATTTGCTTGCACAGTGTGGTCTATTTTAAGAAGAATTCTATGGAATATGAACAAACTTAAAACAGACTCTCTGTAACAAGTTGGGGGATTTCAGTGAGAAATTTTTATTGTGGGTGGTGTTGGTAAAAGCTTGACATTCATGATTATGATATACATCCATAACCTTGCTAATCGTGTAAATCCAAAATGAGAGTGTAGCTTCAGGGTGGAGTAATTACATGGGCGTAGAATCTCCCCTTGTGGTGTTGAGGAAAAGTGTCTTGGAACAACACACTCCCTTATGTCATGTTAATGGATCTGCTAAAGGCTTCTGACTATGAGATAAATGTATATTTGAACAAATGGTCAGTATCTTTCATATGAAGAGTTGTTTGAAACAACTATCTGTACTGACTGCTTGCACTTTTTGCCATATAAAGGACACTACCAGAATTCTGAAGTTAGTAGCTTTTATGTTTAGATTCAGAATAACTTTTGAGATGATCAAAAATACAGTGTTTGAAATATACGAGGGGACAGTGTGTCGGTCAACATTTGAGCTTAGTGCTGTGTTTCTCTGACTGTTGGCATCTTCTGCTTGCGAAGTCGTTATTTCAAATTTAAAAGAAAAAAGTGTGTGTGTGAGTGTGTGTGTGTGTGTGTGTGTGTAATTTTGTTTCCTGCTTAAAAAATTGACAACATAGACTCAACAAATGCTTAAAAAGGCTTTCCAGGAGGGTGCTATGAGCTGCTCACAAGTTTTCAACTAGTTTGGGCACTTAAAACATGGTGAGATGAGTGTTGAAGACCAACTTAGTTCTGGATGCCCTACTAACCTCACAAAACAAGAAAAAAAAATGATAAATCCACCAAACAATCAGTGAAGATCATTGTCTCATGATTCACCCAATTTCACTAGTCAGTCATGAGTTGGAGCTCATGCTAGTGGATTTTGGGAGAGGATCTGTACTTCAGACATGTTGCCGCAAAATTTGTTCCGCACTTTCTCACACAGGACCAAAAAAAAACATGCACATGAATGTGTGTCAGGACTTGAAAACAGAGACTGAAAGTGATCCAGATTTTTTGAACAAAATAGTTAAGGTGATGAGTGTTAGTGTTGTGGGTATGATCCAGAACCCAAGCATGCGTCAAGCCAGAGGAGGACTCTCAACTCTTCCAGGCCAAAACTAGCAAGGCAAGTGAGGTCGAATGTGAAGACGCCGATCATTGTCTTTTTCTATGTTTGATGATGAATTGTGCATCAGTAATTTGTACCTCCCTCACCAGACCATTAACCAGCAGTTTCGTTTGGAAGTTTTAAGACACCCGACAGAGGATGTGTGTAGGAAACTCCTCAAACTTTGGCATCAGGTGTCCAGTTCATTCATAATGAGAATGCTCCTGCACATACGGCCTTAAGAGTGACCCACCATTTGGCATCTCAGGAATGGTCTGTCTGTTTTTTCCCACCTGCCGTATTTGCCAGATCTTGCCCCATGAGGCATTTTCATTTTATATCCTCTCTACTTCGACCATCATCTGTGTTTAATTTGCTACTGCCAAAATAGCAAAACTCATGTTCCCCCTCCCTCCCTCCCTCCCTCCCTCCCTCCCTCCCTCTGACGAAAAGTGTGGGTACCCATCAGCTGATTGTTTCATGTGTCTGTAATGTTTTTGATCATCCGTGAACGAGTGTGGCACAAAGTGACAACAGGTTTTTTATTTTTGCCTAAATTTTCAGTCACAATGCGATGCACAGTTTTTTAGGAAGTCCAGTGAACTCCGCAATTAAGCTGGTAGATGCACAATGATCATTTTGAAGCATTTCAGCAACTGTTCAAACATTTTCTTCTACTGGAATTGCTGATGCTCCTGGATGTCAGTCATCTTCAATGCTCTCTCTACCATCACGGAATCTCGCATACAACATAAAAACGGTTTTACGACTCATTGCTTTACTACTACACACACACTGTATCTCTTGAAAAGTTTGTTTGACACTCTTCCCACTTTGAAACAAAATGTAATGATTGCACTTGCTCTATCACTCTTTTGATGACAAAGGGTCAAAACATGCTGTTACTGTTTAGTGTACTATGAGCAGTCCGTGATGCCAGTGCAACACTGTCAAAAGACTTTTTCTTAAGTCTACAAATCCTATAATGTAGGTTTGCCTTTCCTTAACCCATCTTCTAAGATAAGTCGTAGGGTCTGTACTGCCTCACGTGTTCCCACATTTTTCCGGAATCCAAACTGATCATTTCTGTTTCTTTTTTTTTGTAAATAATTCGTGTTAGTATTTTGCAACCATGTCTTATTAAATTGGTGGTTTGGTAGTTTTCACACCTGTCAGCTACTTCTTTCTTTGAAATTGGCATTACTACATTCTTCTTGAAGTCTGAGGGTATTTCATCTGTCATACATCTTGCACACTAGATGGAAGAGTTTTGCCATAGCTGGCTCTCCTAAGACTGTCTGCAATTCTGAGGAAATATAGTCTAACCCAAGGGCCGTGTTTCGACGTAGATCTTTCAGAGCTTTGTCAAATTCTTTGTGCAGTATTATATCTCCCATCTGATGTTCATCAGTAATCATTTTATATTGAATTTACAATGTCTTCGTATAGGAACTGCATCAACAATGTTAGCATAGAAATCTAAATCTCCTATGGCCTTCCAATTATTCCCAAGTCATTTACATAGTAAATTATTCAGATCAGACTTATTTGCTTCACTCGTTCTTTTGTATGATTAAATTACTGATGGTTCAGCAACATACCACATTGTCTTTCCATTTTTTAGAATGGGGCTGAACATTTTGGATGGATCATTACAACAGTAAATTGGCTCCATTTGTATTTTGACGATGAAATTTCACCTTTAATTGAGTTTCAGAATATTTCACTTCATGTCACTAATACTGTCAATCTTTTTAAAATGTTAACTGATTGCTTTGTAGTCTCTCTCACTCCAATTGTCATCTGAAACACGATGTGAACCTACCAATTTATAAACACTATGATAATGTGTGGCTGTCAGTGTCTTACATTTTTCAAATATGTTTTTCCAAAACTCCGTCAGCAGGAAGAAATGATTGGCCTCATACAAGAAAAAACAGTGTTATGTTCTTGAGCTGCTGAGGAACTTTAACTAGAAAGGGATTTAAAGTGTGTACCACATGGGAATTCCTATTCTGCCTTCCACAACAATCTGCAACAAGCATCAAGCTATCATTCTCAATAGGGAACTCACCAAACTTCTCGAGATGATCAAAAGACCTGAAGCAACCTCAACAGATCATCTGTCAGCTTGATTTTATCTCCAGACATAGAAGTCGGGAATTTTTTTATCTGCATCTCTTACACAGAGTGTGTGATGGCTTATTCGACGTGAATAATATACCTCATTAATTGATAGTTTAGGAAGGACCTGTATCTGTTGCATATCAAAGCAGAGGGTTGTTGAATTACAGAGCTTCTCCTTCATAAGTTGATGAAAAGTTTTTGCCCTCAACCTGTGAGGATGCAAATTAGTAAGAACTTTGTGATTTTTCATTTTGGGCAGCTGTAGCCAATCGGAGACAGTGGCTTCGAGTATTTGAGGCAAGTGTTCCAAAAACTAAGTTAAATTTTGAGCTGAATATTTTCTGAAAGAACAACCAGCTCTACTTTTAATTCACTTGATATACTTGTATTATACGTTCTGAACATACTGATGCTCAGTTCTGAAGAAAAGTACAGTCATTCTTCCTAGAATGATAGCTCTCCCTACTCTTTAGGCTGAAGATGAAACTAACAACATTTCTCTTTCTTGTGATTACCCCCTCTCTCATTCTTTACGTCCTTTACCACCCCTAATTGATTTAGCAATACTATTTAGGCGACTATGTCGGTATTCAAACAGATTTGCAATCTGTACACACTGGTTTCAAATCTTTATTTACTGGAATGTGATACTTCACGATCATTGCTGTAGCTTTCCTAGTATCAGCTCTTAAGTGGCATTTCTGTGGCGCACAAACATGTATCGTCAATGAAACATGCTGATCTTTTTCACTTTTGTTTAGGACTCAGAGTACTTTATTTTTTGGCATTTAGTAGGAAATGTGCTAGTATATTACAGCAATAGAAATGACGTTCTTTGTGCTTCATGGTGGTGTGAACATGGTCATATCAGGATCTTTATAGTTGTTCCTACAATAAATATGGATGAGTATCATAAATACAGAATTTCAGCATTATTTAAAATTTTGGCAGGGTCGGGTTATTGTTTGTAGTGAGACTTACAATCCCAGTATTCTTTTCTAAATTTTATTTTTATGTATCCCGCTTCGGATTTAAGGCGATAAGGTATGTTTAAAACTGCTTCATGTAGAATTAATGTTGAACACAATAAGATTTGAAACTTGCGCTATAGAGGCCTAAGTAAGATTTGAAGCAACGTCTAGTTGTCTGACACTACGAGGCGTGTTTTTCAAGTAAGGTCCGTTTTGTTGTAGACACTAGTAGTTTGTGCGTCTACCGCAACAAGCATGTGCATCATGTACTGGCATGCCTCGGGAACAACTGTGCTCAGTTTCAGCTCTGTAGCTAACATGTATGGTTCTGTTTTGTGTTTCAAAATGTTTAAGATTACCAACTCGCCCACCTTGTGTGAGGTTCGCTCAGTGATATGGTTTTTGTCAGAAAGGAACCTTTATGCCGCAGAAATTCATAGACAGATTTGTGAAGTGTATAGTAATACTGTTATGAGTGAAAGCAAAGTGCGTAAGTGGGTACGAGAGTTCAAAGATGGCCATGACAACGTCCATGATGAGGACCGCTCTGGTTGCCCTTCTTAGATTACATACGATTTGGTGGATTCAGTTTGAAGTGAGGATTCGTGAGAACAGGCTCTTCACAATAACAGGTCTCTCAAACAAATTTCCTGACGTGTCAATGCTTTACAACATTGTTTCTGAACACCTAAAGTTTAGGAAACTGTGCTCCCGTTGGGTCCCGAAACTCCTAACAGACGACCACAAAAACCAAAGATCTGAGTGTGCGATGAAGTTCTTGACTTGTTATCATGGAGAAGGTGATGGCTTCTTGAGACAGGGTTGTAGCCTCTCCCCGATGTTATTCAATCTCTATATTGAGCAAGCAGTGAAGGAATCAAAAGAAAAATTCGGGGTAGGTATTAAAATCCATGGAGAAGAAATAAAAACTTTGAGGTTTGCCGATAACATTTTAATTCTGTCAGAGATAGCAAAGGACCTGGAGGAGCAGTTGAACACAATGGATAATGTCTTGAAAGGAGGATATAAGATGAACATCAACAAAAGCAAAACGAGGATAATGGAATGTAGTCAAATTAAATCCGGTGATGCTGCGGGAATTAGATTAGGAAATGAGACGCTTAAAGTTGTAAATGAGTTTTGCTATTTGGGAAGCAAAATAACTGATGATGGTCGAAGTAGAGAGGATATAAAATGTAGACTGGCAATGGCAAGGAAAGCGTTTCTGAAGAAGAGAAATTTGTTAATATCGAGTATAGATTTAAGTGTCAGGAAGTCATTTCTGAAAGTATTTGTATGGAGTGCAGCCATGTATGGAAGTGAAACATGGACGATAAATAGTTTGGAGAAGAAGAGAATAGAAGCTTTCGAAATGTGGTGCTACAGAAGAATGCTGAAGATTAGATGGTGTAGATCACATAACTAATGAGGAGGTATTGAATAGAATTGGAGAGAAGAGGAATTTGTGGCACAACTTGACTAGGAGAAGGGACCGGTTGGTAGCACATGTTCTAAGGCATCAAGAGATCACCAGTTAAGTATTTCGATGGCAGAGTGGAGGGTAAAAATTGTAGAGGGAGACAAAGAGAAGAATACACTAAGCAGATTCAGAAGGATGTAGGTTGCAGTAGATACTGGGAGATGAAGCTTGCACAGGATAGAGTAGCATGGAGAGCTGCATCAAACCAGTCTCTGGACTGAAGACCACAACAACAACATCCCCTTTGGGGTTCTCCCAGGACCGGTCAGAGAGGTGCCCTCTTGGCTGACCTTCTTAACCAACTTAACCTTTTCTGCCTTAACAATGGAGCACCCACTTTCCTTTGCGACTCCTCTCACTTCTATTCCCATTTGGACCTTCCTTTTGCACTGCCCAGCTTGCCCCTCATCTTGAGTGGTCCGTTTGTTCAGACACCTACTTGAGTGACCATTTCCCGTGTGCTCTCCATTTGCTGACTCCTACCCCATCCGCTTGCACGTGCAAATGGCGGCTTACTATGGCTGACTGGCAGCTTTACTCCTCTGTGGCCACCTTTGAAGGACAAGATTTCCCCATTTGTGATAACCAGGTGGACTATATCACCAACGTTATCCTTAATGCTGCAGATTGTTCTATTCCTCGCTGTTCCTCTTTACCACGTTGTGTCCCAGTCCCGTGGTGAACTGAGGCACGCCGCCATGCAATTTGCACACAGAGACGTGCTCTCCATGTTTTTAACAGTCATCCTATGATGGAAAACTGCCTCCATTATAAATTATGGAAGTTTTGAGCTCTTCCCACTATCACCCTGCCTTCCTCCATTGGAAACATGTGGAGCAGGCCCAGGCGACACCCTTCTTTTCTCTGAATCGTGAGTGCTACAATGCCACCTCTACTATGAGGGAGCTCAATCATGCTCTCTATTCATCCCGATCCTCCGCCCCATGGCCGGACACTGTCCATATTCAGATGTTGCAACACCTTTCTCTTGCAGGCAAGCAGTTTCTGCTTAACACATACAACCACATCTGGGCAGAGGGCAGATTTCCTGGATGCTGGCATGAAGCCACTGTCATGCGTATACCTAAGCCCAGTAAGGACAAAAACCTTACTTCTAGTTACCGCCCCATCTCTCTTACCAGCTATGTCTGCAAGGTGATGGAACGTATGATTCATGCCTGGCTGGTATGGTGTCTCGGGTCTCGCAGTTTACTGACGAAAGCACAGTGTGGATTTAGAGCACGGCGTTTTGCAGTTGTCCATCTTGTTACTTTGTCCACCCATGTCATGAATAGTTTTCTGCGGAAATCCCAGACTGGTCATGTTTTTAGATTTGGAGAAGGCCTACTACACCTGCTGGAGAACTGGTATCCTCCATACTCTTTACACATGGGGCTATGGGGCTTTACGTAAAAGTACTTCATCAAAATATTCAATACTTTGGTAACAAAAATTTAGAAGCAGAAGTACTCCTGAGTGAAGTAAGACCAGACATATAACGTGTCAGTGAACATGGACTACCTGAAAGTAAAATCGGTAATGTTGCAATAGAGGACTAAAACTAGAAAAATTACTTCTGCAGATCTAAATATAAGGGTGGTGGCGCGTGTGTGTGTGTGTGTGTGTGTATATATATATATATATATATATATATATATATATATATATATATATATATGTATGTATGTATATATATATATGTATGTATAGACACACACACACACACACACACACACACACACACACACATATATATATATATATATATATATATATATATATATATATACACACAAAACAGGTACTCTCCTAAAGAATGTAAACAGTGAAGCTGCTACATTGCCCATTGCTAGAGAAAGACTTCGAATTTACTGGTATAGTGACAGAGGATTTTAGTGTGTTTTATGTGTACAGATCACCATGTGGCAATATTAGCATATATCTGAAAAAAAAAATTGCTAGCTTATTGAGAATGAATATGAAGAGAAAGCTTATTATATGTGGAGACTTCAACATTGACACGGGAAAAAGACACAAAAATAAGACAGGATTTTGAAAAATTGTTAATACAGCATAACATGAAAGTAACAATAACTGCACCAACAAGAGTGACTTCACAAAGTGAGACAGTTATTGACAACATAATTACTAATATGTGTAACTATGAGTCACATGTAATTCAGACAGAAATATCTGATCATCATGGACAAATAATCAGCTTTTGCAGAAGTAATGACACAGTATCAGAACCAAAACAAACAACCAAAGAAATTAGGATCATCAGTGAACAAAATATCAACATCTTTAGAACAATGTTAAGTAAGGAAACCTGGAATGAAACCCTACAGGCCCAGAGTGTAAATGAAAAATATGACGCATTCATTTCAACAATTAAATACCATTTTAATGTAACATTTCCCAAAGTAAAGAGACAAGAAAGACTGCAAGATCAAACACAGTGGATTACCAGTGAAATACTAGAACAGCGAAGGAAGCTGCAGGATCTCAATGCTGAAAGAAAGGAAAAAGATGGGTCAAACAAAGAAGAAGGTATTAGGTCAATTAAAATAGACAACACAGTGGTCACAGATGGTATGGAAATAGCAAACATACTGAATAATAACTATATCAGTGTAGTAGAAAACTTAAAATTGGAAAGAAATAGTCAAAAACAGAAGAGCATTAAGGTACCAAAAAGATCATGCATTACTGTGTTCTCAAGACCAGTCACGGAAGATGAACTACGGAAAACTATACAGAAACTGAAGTCCAAGAAATCAGCTGGTGATGCTGAAATATCAAATCGTGTAATAAAGCTGGTAAGTGAGCAGATAATAACACCACTGCTGAACATAGCAAACTGTTCTTTCAGAGATGGAATTTTTCCAGAAAAACTGAAGATAACCGAGGTGGTGCCAGTGTACAAGAAAGGGTATAACGATGACCCCAACAACTACAGACCATCAAAATATCCAAGGGTGTGCTGCCGGTCTATAGTGTCCAACGGGCACAATATTTCGGCGATCATACATGTCGCCATCATCAGATGAACTGACGGACTGAGCTCCTGTGAACGTGCCGGCACGGAGATCCGTACGCTGTGGCTGCTCAGAGGGAACTGGGTTCGATTGCGGCGGCGGCAGATTTAAATACCCTCCGTCCACGGCCTGCTCCCTCCGCCGTCTGCGCCCCGCGCCACGGTCGCGCGGTGGAACAGATTGCGACGGCATCTGAGATGATGTCGATGTGATGGCTCTGTCCGCCGTGGTCGTCACAACTATACGTTTGCTCGATTTACTCTTGATTAACCCGATCGCTGGTTCCCAAGCCTTGCTAAGATTATAGCCACAGTTTCGGTTTATGAGGTCGTCATTGGTGCGAATTTCGATGGCCTCTCTAACAACGCTGTCCCAGTATCTCGACGTCTGTACCAGAATCCTCGTGCGGTCATACTCCATGGCGTGATTTTCCGACAAACAATGTTCAGCGACTGCCGACTTGCTCAGATACATCAGTCAAGTGTGCCTCTGGTGTTCACGGCATAGATCCTCGACGGTACGCATCGTCTGACCAATATACGACTTGCCACATTGACACGGAATCTGGTACACGCCGTCCTTCCTCAAACTGAGGTCATCTTTGGCGCTCCCCACCAGTGCACGAGTTTTATTTGGAGGACAAAACACAGTTCCGATGCGGTGTTTCTTCAGAATGCGTGCGATTTTCCCCGAGAGTGCACCTGTGTATGGAATAAATGCAGTGCCTACCTCTTCCCTCATGACTTCATCCATCTCAATAGGTTGTGCTGCAGTGGTTGGGCGGAGAGCACGTTGAATCTGCCACTCTGAGTACCCATTTTTTCGAAATACAGTTCTCAGATGTTCCAATTCCTGGGGTAGACTCTCTGCGTCTGAGATATTGCGCGCCCTATGTACTAGAGTTTTAAGTACCCCATTCCTCTGTGAAGGGTGGTGGCAGCTGTCTGCGTGCAAATACAGATCAGTGTGCGTAGTCTTCCGATACACCCCATGACCTAGGGTGCCGTCAGCCCTTCTCTTGACCAAGACGTCAAGGAAAGGTAATTTACCCTCCGTTTCAGTCTCCATAGTGAATTTGATGTTGGGGTGTATGGAGTTTAGAAGTCAAGGAGTTTATCCATACCATGTGGCCAGATGACGAACGTGTCGTCCACGTAACGGAAAAAGCAAGTAGGTTTCCATACGGATGACGACAGGGCTTCCTCCTCGAAGTTCTCCATGTACAAATTCGCTACCACCGGTGAGAGTGGGCTACCCATGGCGGAGGGTATTTAAATCGGCCACCGCCGCGACCGAACCCAGTTCCCTCTGAGCAGCCGTAGCGTACGGATCTCCGTGCCGGCACGTTCACAGGAGCTCAGTCCGTCAGTTCACCTGATGATGGCGACATGTATGATTGCCGAAATTTTTGTGGCGGCGTTCGTAGCGACAAACAATTCGCTGTAGAAACGGCTTACGAAGTCACCGCCACACTTTTAATAGCGGGCCGACCGGTCCGCTGGAACAGTGAACAGAAAGATGAAAACCCAAACACTCTGATTAAATAAAAGTCGGTACTTATCTTTATTAACGAAGATACAGAAACACAGTAGTGAACTCCGTGTCTACAGAAATCTGTCTAGTTAGAGTCGGAGCGGCTAGGTCAACGTCGGCTGACGACAAACAACTACTCTGCTGCGATGAACACACAACTGACTAGCAAGTACACAATTCGGTGGCGAGTATACAACTGAGCGGCGAACACAGAACTGTCCTAGCGCTCGCGACTCCAGCGCTTAAGAAACCAGAAGCCAGCGGTGGCGCGCGCAGACTTGCGGCGATTTCCTGTCTCGCTGGCGCTGCTTATGCGGACGGCGTCCGGACTTTGATGCTGCCAACCTTTTGGCAGCGGGCTCGGGTGGCATTACTGGCTAGGATATAACAGAAATATTGTGCCCGTTGGACACTATAGACCGGCAGCACACCTGTGGATATTTTGATTATCAAATACGCCGGGAGAAACTCAAGAATCACAACTACAGACCAGTTTCACATATATCAGGTTTCTCGAAAATCCTGGAAATGCTTATGTATACTTTGTTATGTTTGTCCAAATAATTAACTTTCTCATACCCTCACAACATGGTTTCAGAAAGGGTAAATCTATAGAATCAGCAATTGCCAGTCTAACAGAATACATTTTACAGTCCTTAGATGAAAAAAAGGTTGTCTCTGCAATGTTTCTGGATCTTTGAAAAGCATTTGATATCATTGACCATGAAATCCTGATACAAAAAAATTAGGCAACTATGGCATTCAAGGGCAACCAGGTGAATGGATAAAACCATACTTCTGCAACTGCAGGCAGTATGTATCATTAGGAAACTCATACCAGTCAGAAACCAAACCCATCAAATATGAAGTGCTGCAGGGTTCGGTAATGGGCCATTGTTATTTAATGTGTTTGTTAATGATATAGGTGTTGAGGAGGAAGAAAAGAAAATATTGTATGCTGACGACATGAAAATACTAAATAGTGACCAAAATGTGGAACAGCTTGAGAGAAGAGCATACATATCTGCAAATGTCACAGCTCAATGGCTGTTGGAAAGTGAACTGGTTATAAATCTAAAAAAGACTACATATGCAGCGTTTAAAAACAAGAAGGCTGTAGACATGGATTTAGAGGTTGATGGAACAAGGCTGGAAGAAGTAGAATCTGCTAGATTTTTAGGTATTCTTGTGGATAATGAACTCAAATGAAAAAAAAAGTATTAATAATGTCTGTAAGAAACTGAGCTCTGTCATATTCTTAATGATGCAGCTATCACAGTATTCAGACAAGAACCTTCTGTGTACAGTGTATCGTGGACTTTTCGAACCATACTTACAGTATGTAGTGACTGTGTGGGGAAACTCAAACAAACAAGAGACAAAACGAGTGTTCACATTACAAAAAAAAAGCAATTAGGACCATTTTAAGAAGAAAGACCTCTGAAACGTGCAGAAACTGTTTCAAGAAGTTAGGTATCTTAATTTTTTCATCGTTGTATATATACAAAACGATAATGTACATCACAAAAGGTAGTGAGGACTGGGTTACAAATGCTAGTGTACACACCCACAATACAAGAAGGATGAATGAAGTACGGAGCATACCCCATTGACTGGCAATGCTAGAAAAAGGACCCCAGTACTCTGGTGTCAAGACTACTAAGAAGTCTGCCTAAAAACCTGCAAGATAGTGTATTTGACTATGACTTTCCAAAGAAACTTAGACTATCTCATTGAAAAAGTTTTAGAGTGTTGCAGAATACTTATGCAATTAAATTTGAATATATTGTTATTCATTATCAATGATGATGTAAAAATGTAAGCTGAAGGGGTAGAAAAAAATGATAATGAATGTTACTACTTTGACATGCCCTATATTACACATACATATACTGTACACAGCATAATCTTACAGGATCGTATAAAATTCAGTTCAATTCCGTGGCCGCCTGCCCTGTATCCTTCAGGCGTTTTTACAAGATTGTGTTTTGAAGGTGCGTGTAGGTTCTGCATTGTCAGACACCATTTATCCAGGAAAAGGGTGTACCTCAGCGTTCGTCCTGAGTCGTTGTCTTTGCTGTAGCCATTGCCATTAACCCGATCGTGGCCTGTCTCCCACCGGGCATTTCTGGCTCCCTTTTTGTTGATGATTTTACCATCTATTGCAGTTCCCCATCGACCTGTCTCACTGAGTGGTGCCTTCAGCGATGTCTTTTCATCCATCATTTCATTATCCATTAGCTTACACCAAATGGAAAGAGGCAGCTGTGATGAGCGTAATTTTATGATGAGTTTATGCAAAGGAGTTCTAACTGCTCTGTTCAGTGCATTCTTCAACCACCTGTACCTGTTCATGCAATGAAAACTTTTTGAGGTTCCTTGTATGGGTTCCATCCTTGTATGGGTTCCATGTCTAGCTCTTCATCAGATGATGAAACTTCTGAAACATCAATTTCTGAATGACTGTTGTAATCAATTTTTTTTGTTTTGAGCATTCTGGGATGTCTCCTCTACAATACTAAAGTCTGAATCGGTGTTTTGTCCAACCAACTCTGCACTATCGATTCAAAATTTCCATCAGTAACACATACCTGTTTTTTGGTATATGTCATTGATCCACCTTGAACCTTTTATTATCAGACGATCCGGCTGCTTCCAATGTTTATCTGTACAATCTAAAGCAGAATAACAAAATAAACTCTTTATTGTAAATAATTACGCTAACTCTTAGGTGCAGTCTGAGAGACTGCAGTCAACATTTAATTAGTTCTAACTCACCTATCTATTGGAACAACTGGTTCACTCACAACTATGTTATTCTGCTTGCACTTTTCAGAAGCTACTGAAAGGGTGGGGGGAAACTGAGCGAGAGAAAGTAATGTAATCACGTGATGGAACATATGCGTGGTCTCACAGACTGCACCTCAGCAGTTAAAGGTTAAATACAACTCCTGCTCAGCAGAAAACTTTCAGGTATTTCCAATCCACCACTCTTACCCTAAATGCATGCAGCATACTGTCCTGGCTTGGAGGTCTGATGTTGATATACCTCTAAGAAATCCTTATCAAGCTTGGAACCTGTAGTAAAGACACACTGGTGGCTGCTCTTGGATTTCTATCAGGGTGACTCCTATGGTGATGGGAATGTTGGCTTTCCTCACTTTAAAAGAAACCAGCAGTGGTTACGCCACCATGGACCAAAACAATACATTTACATAATTTTTCATAGGTTCACGTAAACTGCAAACAGTGTGAACACAAACTATGCTACAAAGCGAGCTGGTGCAGTGGTTGGCACACTGGACTTCTTAGCACATTGGACTCGCATTTGGGAGGACTACGGTTCAAACCCACATCCAGCCATCCTGATTTAGGTTTTCCGTTATTTCCCTAAATCGCTTCAGGCAAATTTCGGGATGGTTCCTGTGAAAGGGCACAGCAGACTTCCTTCCCTAAACCGACGGGACCGATGACCTCTTGTTTGGTCCCCTCCTCCAAATCAACCAACCAACCAGCAAACTATGCTATACTTTAAACTGGAATTAAACTAGCATGTCAGTAGCATTGCATAATAAAAAGACACTAAAAATTCTCTAATATATGAATCCTTTTCAAAAAATGTCAGATACACTGCTGTGAACTTCACCAAATTTACCAAATGTGACAACAGTGTAAAACTTGAACACAGTTTATGCTCTCTGTGTTGTAGCTGTTACTCAACAATTTTGCTACCATGATCTGCAGTGTCTTGGTAAAGCATAGTTAAATTTTGAAGTTAATAGCCAATTTGATTTCATAGTTACAGCAGAAAAAATGCTGAAATATGTCGAGAGTCATGACAAAAACCACCTGGTTCTTTTTTTTTTTTTTTTTTTTTTTTTAAAGTTGTGCTGACTTAGTTTCACTTCTTACTCATCAGGACTTCTGATATTAACTTCCCAGAGAGTACTAAACAACTGTAGGACGTAATAAAATATGTCAGATTTGAGTACCAGTGAAATATGGGTGCATTTTCAATGCGTTTCAGCTTTGACATCATTTTTGGGACTTTTATGCTGTCACTGCAATGCTAAATATAGTTTTTCAAGGTACTTATAACATAGTATTTCTAATGAAAATGGTTTAAGAGTTTACAGAAGACTTTTGTGAAAGTGGGCTAAAAAACACGTTTTTGACATTTTTACAAAAATCTTCAGTTTTGCCCTCAGTTTGTAAGCTATGGAAAACTGGCACACACATCAAATTTTATATTCTGAAACCTTGTATTGGTAAGTTATTACATACAAGATTCCAGGTTTATCAAGCAATCTTTTTTAAAAATTATTATTTTGCTCACAAGTGTGTGCAGAAAGTTGTTTAAAATGGCCAAGTTTATTTTCTTTAAAAAAAATATTGCCATAGCTATTATGTCTCAAAGGTGTCAAAAACTCGGGATGCATTCTTGAAAGCTGCGCCATGGGGGTCAAACAAATGATTATATCTCGAAGTACTGAATTGATGATAGTGAAACTTTACTGATGTTTATTGGGAACATGGTTTTGTTCACACACAACTTTGTCAAAATCCATGATGGTCATGTGGGAACCTCTGGACCACATTAGCATGGAATATCTGCGCAAAATGTAGAAAATGACTATCCTGGAACCTGAGGCACTGTACCCTGGCCGATTGGCGGTTTGTCCATCTAATAGCTTCCAGGGGCAGGAAAGATTAGATTTTCTGTCTTTCATATGATTACTGACCGATTTTAAAAAATTAAAATGCTGTCATAATCTGCTCATTAAGAAGTATAGTCCTTGTTAAAACATTTCAGTAAGAAAAGGACTAAAAATAGAAAGTATTGGTTTGTCTTGAGGCAGGGTAACTAATGGCTTGCAAATACCTGGACTTCATTAATTCAGTATTGAAGAATAAGAGCACTTAGTGACTTAAAACAAACTTTATACATAATTTCTAACCTTTTGTACAGTTTTCTCACTTACATGAATAAAGCAAATGTTTCACATAGTAACTCATTTGTGATCATACATTTGAAGCTGTTTTATATACAAGAGTCTGACTCTAAAGAATCATCAGTTTACTTGTAACATCTTACACAAGAAATGCATACAAACAGAATACACACAAACCACGATAGAACGTGCTGTAGTGCCAGTTGGAAAACTGATTTTTATTGATAATATCCAGCAGTTGTTGCATCCTTCAGAGAATGGCCTCTTCCCCACCACAAGTGGTGCTTGCTCTTCATTTTAAAGACATACTATACAGGTGTAATTGTTGTTCAGTTAGTTACTTCGACGCAAATTTTTTAATGTATTACTGTAAATGTGTTTTTCCCCCCATAGGATGCAAATAGCAGCCAGCAAGATGTGATTGAACCACCCCCTAGGGAGGAACCTCATCTGGAGCCAGTTAATGGTGTAGTTCAGCCTCCCTTTTACCCACATCCAGACCGTCCAGGCCGTGTTACCAATCAACTTCAATTTCTTTTGAAAGCAGTGCTCAAGACAGTATGGAAACATCAATTTGCATGGCCATTTTATCAACCGGTGGATGCTAAGAAGCTCAATTTACCTGTAAGTACTCTGCAACATGAAGTTTTGCAGCTGTGATGATGTTTCGTATTGTTACAGTGTTTTATATTGTGTAGTATTTCAGTGTACTAAGTGGTTACACTCACAAATTTTCTGAAATTGTACAATACTATTATCAAGCTTGGCAGTTCCTGATCTCGTGTAGGAAAATTATGTGGTTCAGAAGTGTTCCATAGTTCTAATAAACATGTCGTAAGGAACACTTATGATCATCATTGTTGTACACGACACAGAACTGGCAACACTGTTTCTTTGATGAGGTGTCATTACCCGTGGGAATAAGTTTGTCGCCGAATAGAAGTCTGCTCGACCAGTCCTGCAGGCCACCCCGAGCAAAGAGTGTTTGCCCCGTAGCAAATTGTAATTGAAGGTCGTTTGCTGTTTCTCCCAAGCAATTTTTATCAAGGTTTCTCTTGATGATCGCAAATCAGCTCTGTAATTGTACAAACAAATTTTATTTCTACAATAGGGACACTTCTCAAAAATGCAAATAAATGTAATCAGTCAAAAGTAACACTTACACACATTCCTAACGAATTAAGCACTTGAAAGCAGGATTTATTGCAATAATAGTTTTTTGAGAAATTATTGGATTTATGCAGTTGCACAATTTACACACTCGTCGCCATCCATGGCATGTTTGCTCTATATTGTTAAGCTTGTTTGGTATGTAAAATGTAGGTACAAAAATCTCCTTATGTAGATATAACGCTGGATAGCTTCCAATTTCTTCTCAGCTTCTTAAAAATATAAGGGGTGATCAAAAATGTTCTGTTCAAATGCTGCACTTTCCAGAATCAGAATGCTAATCATGCAAGATTGCTGTGAGCATTGAGGCAATCACCAGCTTGAAGATTCGTGTTTGGTAAAACACCTTGTCCTGCTGTGTGAGAGAGTCTGTAACTGTTTCACTTCACATCCTTGTCCAGCAGAAATTGTCAATACTCCAAGGCCTTTTTTAAGGGACTGAAGATGTAATAATCACATGGGGATAGTTCAAGACTCTAGGGTGGTGCTCTAGTGTCGCCCACTTGGGTTGACGTAACTTCCTGTGTTACAACATTTGCGATATGAGGACGTGCATTATCATGAAGCAGCAGCACTAATTGTCATTGTTTTCGCGACATTTTGCCTTAATTTCGTGCAATAATTTCTCCAGCGAGTTGTGCTGAACTCTTCCCCAGTAATGGCGACATCAGGTCCCTAGAGATCAATAATCAGTGGCCCTCAATAATCTAATAATGGGGTGAGCATCACTTTTATAGCAGATGGCTGGCTCTTGAACTTCTTGGGATGAGGGGACGATGGATGACACCATTGGATCATCAAAGCTCTCGACTGATTCCCAGTGGTGATACCAAATTTCGTCACCTACAGCAGTGTGCTCAAGGACTGTGTTGCTTTAGCATTCAAATGTATCAGTTGCTTATGCAAACAGTCATTCAGTTTACAATCAGTACCCAATACAATCATAGTGGTTATATTTGTTTCCTGATTATCAGACGATAGCAAGAGTAAGTATGAATAAATTTATCAGAATGTAAGCCATCACCTGCGAGCTGCAGCGCTGTACTCACAGATAGCACAAGTGAACAGGCACCTCACTACTGTCTACCTTTTTTCATCTAGTGGCTCGTGTCCTACATTAAAACAAATATGTACAACAAAACACAGAGATTTCACTGCTTGAAATAATAGTTTCACTGATCAGTAACAAGTGTAGAAGGCTCATCACAACCACTAATCAAGTAAAAAATTGAACATGGCTCCTCTAGTGTATACAACTTGGGTATCTCTAAGTATCGTCTTGATGCTACAAACATAATCCTTTATTTTTGCACAGTGTGCATAAGGATGAGGTAAATTATGATGACATTATATTTTTTACCTTGAGACTAAACAAGTTTAAGAAACAGTTTTCGCCTCCTGTGTGTTTCTGTGCACATTCTTGACCACAACCTCATTTTGTATGTCACTACAATCATTTGTAAATGAACGTCATTTAATCCGTGCGCTGAACAACTGCATCTTCAAGAAAACTGTGAGGCTGTAAGCAACTTCAGTATATTATCACATTCTTCTCTGTCATAAACAGTATTCTTTTGCTCAGGTTTAATATGTTATGAGGGAAACCCAATAAGTAATACACACATTTTTTTTCTTGGTTAGTTTTGTTTGAAAAAACTCAGAATTTGTTGTGGTTGTGACTATACACAGCCTTCAAAATGTCATCTGTAATGAAGGTGCATTTCAAGCATAGACCTGCCATCGAGTTTCTTATGGCGGAAAACAAGAGCATCGCAGGTAATCGTAGGCACTTGCAGAAAGTCTGTTGGAAACCTGGCAGTGACTAAAAACCACGGTGAGTCGTAGAGCGAACAGTCTGTCGTGACATCGAGGTCACACAAATCTGACGGATCTCCTGCATGCCGGCCAGCCCCACACAGCTGTGATACGTGCTATGTTGACTGTATGGACATTCTCGTTAAATGTGATAGACGGATGATATTCAGGCACTTCACTGCTCAACTGGATGTTCCTGTTGGTAGTGCTGACACACTCATCCACTGAAGAATGCACTCCATCGGAAGCAGTACGTGAACGATGGGGAGGTTATTGATGCAGCAAGATGTTGACACTGGCTTCAACCATGTGGGCATACAGACCCTCCCAGTAAGGTGGTGTATGGACACTGTATTGAAGAGAGATTATGCTGAAAACTAAGGTTTTGTAGCCAAAAGAGTGGGGAATAATATATGGAGTATTGGAATCCTAAAACCAACCTGCTTTCAGAAAAATAATTATTGCATTACTTATTGAATGCCCCTCATATTTCCTTCCAGTTTAATGGAGTAGAGTGATAAAAGAAAGACAATGAAATATATTAGCACAGTGTAAATAAGATTTATTTTGTTTCACACTTGAATACACTATAAAGAAACTACCTAATTTTTAATACCTTAAATTTTGAGAGTTTTACGAAACTTGTCTTCCAGTATTATTCTGCAACTGTAATACAGTTTGCATTTAGCACAAGATTTAAAATTCTTATGTTCTCCATATTTATCATTGAGCCAGTGAAATTTGTCAAGTCTGTATTTCATTTAGTTAAAGATCCTAAATCTAATATTTCCTTATCAGTAAAATGCAAACCAGGATTCATATGCCTGTAAAACATTTCAGTACCATTTATTAACTCAGTAATTGGAGCTCTGAGCCCAGTTGAAGAATCTCACAAACTGACAGTAAAGTAACTTTTATGGAGAAAAAATAAATTGCTCTCCTCTTGAAGTTCATTACCACAAGTATTTCCTTATATCTCAAACAACCATACTTTTAGGTTCATTTTTGTACTAAGTAGCCAGAAAAATTTGCTATTGGGCTCCTCTCAGAAGAAAACTACTCTTCAGTATCAGTGGTACGCCTTTCTCAATCCACAGAGGAGGGATTTCCACGTTTCAAGAGCTCTCCAACAGCCGAGGTTCATAATCTTCCTTTTCTAACCCATAGTTATTCAGTATCAGCATATGATCAGTGTTACCCTTACAGTTTGAAGTGCCAGGAGGTTTCATATGAGAGTTAATAGAGCTTGTGAGGAACAACTTGGTGTTCTTGCTGTTGGGTTCCATTTGTAGCCACCTTCGACGGTACACTCAAAATAAATTCTCTAGTGCGTCTTGATTCTATCTACCACTCAGCAAAACTTAACACTAACAATTTGTTTAAAAAAAAAAAGCCTGTACTGCATGTTGGTGTGATTTTACCTGTCATTTTGTCAATTTCACATACTGCACATAAAACTTCTTTTGTCCTTTCAGTTGTTTCCGTTACTACTAGGCTTTGTTCTGATAATACACACCTATATGGGTTTGAGGTAATTGCTGTCCTGCAATTCAGAACATCAAACAATTCAACAGTAATTTGAAAAAAAAAAAAAGATTGCTATTCTGCTATTCACTAGATAGAGAAGGCTTCTTAAATTCCGTAAAACAATCTGTATTCTCTGCTATATCACTTTGCAATTCTTTAGTTGCTGTAAAAGTATTGTCAGTTAGAGAAACAGTGTGGCTGAAGACCTGAAGTGCCACTTTTACATTCATTTTGTGGACTTTGCTAACAGAGCTCTTTATATTCAAGCTTTTTAGGCTCTAAATATTTAGATTTCCTGCTTGTTACATAATTTAGTTTACATTCACAGCAAGAAACAATTTAGTTGTGAATGCAAAATCACGATGTTTTGCAAGCATTATCATAATATAAAAATGCAGTAAATGAAGTGGGCAAAAAGGAATACAAACGTCTCAAAAATGAGATAGACAGGAAGTGCAAAATGGCTAAGCAGTGATGGCTAGAAGACAAATGTAAGGATGTAGAGGCGCATATCACTAGGGGTAAGATAAATACTGCCTACAGGAAAATTAAAAAGACCTTTGGAGAAAAGAGAACCACTTGTATGAATATCAAGAGCTCAGATGGAAACCCAGTTCTAAGCAAAGAAGGGAAAGCAGAAAGGTGGAAGTGATATGTAGAGGGTCTATACAAGGGTGATTTTTTTGAGGACAGTATTATAGAAATGGAAGAGAATGTAGATGAAGATGAAATAGGAGATATGATACTGCTTGAAAAGTTTGACAGAGCACTGAAAGACCTGAGTCCAAACAAGGCCCTGGGAGTAGACAACATTCCATTAGAACTACTGACGGCCTTGGGAGAGCCAGTCCTGACAAAACCCTACCATCTGGTGAGCAAGATGTATGAGACAGGTGAAATACCCTCAGACTTCAGGAAGAATATAATAATTCCAATCCCAAAGAAAGCAGGCGTTGACAGATGTGAAAATTACCGAACTATCAGTTTAATAAGCCACGGCTGCAGAATACTAACACGAATTCTTTAAAGATGAATGGAAAAACTGGTAGAAGCAGACCTCGGGGAAGATCAGTTTGGATTCCGTAGAAATATTGGAACACGTGAGGCAATACTGACCCTATGACTTATCTTAGAGAGAATAGATTAAGGAAAGGCGAACCTACGCTTCTAGGATTTGTAGACCTAGAGAAAGCTTTTGACAATGTTGACTGGAATACTCTTTCAAATTCTGAAGGTGGCAGGGGTAAAATACAGGGAGCGAAAGGCTATTTACAATTTGTACAGAAACCAGATGGCAGTTATAGGAATCGAGGGACATGAAAGGGAAGCAGTGGTTGGGAAGGGAGTGAGACAGGGTTGTAGCCTCTCCCCGATGTTATTCAATCTGTATATTGAGCAAGCAGTAAATGAAACAAAAGAAAAATTACGAGTAGGAATTAAAATCTATGGAGAAGAAATAAAAACTTTCAGGTTCACCAATGACATTGTAATTCTGTCAGAGACAGCTAAGGACCTGGAAGAGCAGCTGAATGGAATGGACAGTGTCTTAAAAGGAGGATATAAGATGAACATCAACAAAAGCAAAATGATGATAATGGAATGTAGTCAAATTAAATCCGGTGATGCTGCGGGAATTAGATTAGGAAGTGAGACACTTAAAGTAGTAAATGTGTTTCGCTATTTAGGGAGCAAAATAACTGATGATGGTAGAAGTAGACAGGATATAATATATAGACTGGTGTTTCTGAAGAAGAGAAATTTGTTAACATGAAGTATAGATTTAAGTGTAAGGAAGCCGTTTCTGAAAGTATTTGTATGGAGTGTAGCCATGTATGAAAGTGAAACGTGGACGATAAATGGTTTGGACAAGAAGAGAATAGAAGCTTTCGAAATGTGGTGCTACAGAAGAATGCTGAAGATTTGATGGTGTAGATCACATAATTATTGAGGAGGTATTGAATAGAATTGGGGAGAAGAGTAGTTTGTGGCACAACTTGACTAGGAGAAGGGATCGGTTGGTGGGGCATATTCTGAGGCATCGAGGGATCACCAATTTAGTATCGGAGGGCAGCGTGGAGAGTAAAAATCGTAGAGGGAGACCAAGAGATGAATACACTAAACAGGTTCAGAAGAATGTTGGTTGCAGTAAGTACTGGAAGATGATGATGATGTTTGCACAGGATAGAGTAGCATGGAGAGCTGCATCAAACCAGTCTCTGGACTGAAGACCACAGCAACAACAACATCATTATTATGATCTCATTCTGTGGTATTCCCTTCCATTCACTACTGAGTAAATGCCCATGGAAGAGACACAAAGTAATAGAAAAGGATGGCAGAGAGTGTGAATGAATTGCTCACTTAATCCTGGTTTACACTGGAACTGACACAGGGGAATGAAAATTTTCTCTGGTGATTCCAGGAAAACATTTGATAAAGTTTGTTATGAGTGTGTGTGTGTGTGTGTGTGTGTGTGTGTGTGTGTGTGTGTGTGTTTTCAGCTGGTTGTTAGTCTTTAATGAAGCATCAGAGGAAGCTCATGTTGTCTCCTCTTCTGTGCTAACATCACAGAGTGTATTCTTCAGCTGTTTTGCACAGTGTTTTTTCTAATAAATGTTATGCTTTTAAATTTCCACTTAGTGTAATGAGGAATCAGCAAAAGGTATCAGCAGATATGTATGTAAAGTTTTGGAATAATGGTAAAGAAGGCTGGAGCTGATACTCAGTTTTAAATGCACTACCTCCAATATTTTTCGTGAATACTTACAAATTCTTACACCTACATACTTATTTCCCTACTCCATTTTGCTCTCTTTGTCAAAAACTGGGGACAAAAAAATCCTATCTCAATATCAAAGATTTACATCATAGTGTATCTAGTATTACCTTGTGAAACCTGTGAGGAATGTTACAGAAAAGAATACACAGTGTTAGTAGAGTTGGCCTACTCTACTTGTTCCCTTGTGTTATCTTCCATTACCTCCATCATAAATGCTTGTTTAAAGATACAAACAAATGGTGGTGAACAATGGCAAATGGTCTGTGAATGCTGGTTCGCTTGTTTGCTTTGATATGCTGCCGTGTAAAATGAGCTTTACACATGCTCACAGCTGAAATCGCTTCCACTCACTCTGAAATACAGTAGGCTGTAGAAAAGGGAAATATCATGTGATGACTTTTCCTTGATTAGGAACCTTAGTCATAATACTCTTCTTAAATGAAATTATTGCCATTACTTGGCTGTAAGGTGTTATATATTTATTTCACTATGATGATTTCAGCTGTAGAGCCATTTTAAATTGCAAGGTGGAAACTGAAGTAATGCTCCTTGAACTGTTGATCAAATTGCAATTTTCACCTTGCACTTGGAAATGGCTCTACAGCTGAAATTGTGATAGTGAAATAAATGTATAAAAAAACATAGTCAAGTGCTGGTGGTAGTTTCATTTCAAAATATCATGTGGCTCCTGTTCAGGAAGCATTATTGCCACATTATATCAATGTCAAAGATCAACAAAATTAAGACAGGCTTTAGTGTTCAGCGCTTTTTATTAGTTACAATTTTTTTCCTTCACCTCTGAATTCAAATTTAGCTTCCATAACATTTTTTGTTCATGACTTGTCTGTCTGCTCCTTCCACAGTTCATGTGCAGACTCGAACTGGCAACACTGTCAGAAACAGCAGTCCTCCAGAAGCCAGACAGTGGAAAGTGACTTGGGACAGAAATACACTACCATGTAACTCTGATGATGTATTGTAGAACTCACTCAAACGTAAAATAAAACCTGAACTTTCGTGTACATGATTGGTTAACCTTTCTAATTTGCGGGTAATTCAGTAATGTGCAAAGTGTACCGTTCCAAGACATATATTCACAGGAAATAGTATAGGAGTATGGTGACAAAGGTATTTGAGTCATAATTCTCATTTATTGCACATACACTACCAGCTACTCTCTTTGTGCACTAAGAGTGATATCTAATAACTGGCAAATGAGTACTGTAACTATGGCAGTGAGGTAGATAGAAGCCTAATCATACTGCTGACACATTTGTATTCAGGGTCAGTCAGTTTGAAGGTTAGTTTTTTCGAATATTTGTCTTATATGGTTGTGTTCTCACTCAGCATGGAAAATCTTTAACTCTAGAACGGCTGGAACATAGTGTACATTTGCACGTTTTGCAGATATAACTTGTCTTATTCCTACACTTCTTCATTTGACATTGTTTCCTCATTTTATTTCCTTCCACAGTGTTTCCAAATTCAGCTCCTGTTTCTGCCAGGTTACTTTTACAGTCCATGTACCCCACACGAAACTCCTCTGCTAGCTTCAGGATATAATTTCGACGAGTGATCTTATAAAATACGTGAACTGGCCATTTACGAGTACCAGCTCTAACATTGTATTTTCTTGCCATTTGATCCACCACATCAACACCACATTTTGTATTGTTGTAGAAATCTATTGTTTCTGGTGGTTTTTCCTCCGAACCTGTTTGAAGTTCATCTTATGAACGCAAAGTGCTATACAGAAGCACATTCTTGTTTCATTTGCCTTGATATGCAGTGAGAATGCTACTAGAATGTTTGAAGGGATCCGAGTGGTAAAGATCAGCCTACATTGCCTTCACAGCATTTGAAATTTCTCTCCTTGATCGTCTAATTGTTCTAACAATGCTAGTACCATAGTTCTCAACTTCTCGCCCAGCTTCACTGTTGTAAAAAATTTCCTGTAGTCACTTTTCGCTCCTTCTTTTGAAATGGCTCCATTGACTTCATTACTATACTTCCAGGAAGAGTCTGGTCACGTGATATGTTGTCGTCATTTCCTAAATAAGGGAACCCATTGCACAGAAACTTTGAGTCAGTGTAGACAAGAAGACAAAATGTTATACCAAATTTATCTGGTTTGTTTGGCATATACTGTAAGAGTGGACACCTTGTTTTGCTTGGAAAAAGCTGTTCATCAGCAGTCAGATTATCACCTGGAATATAGGTCAAATGGCAATTTTCAATTTGTTCCAAACTTTTGATACTAAAGTGAATTTATCTGTCTTCAAACATTCTGATCTTGTGTGTCTAACGTCGAAGTGCAAAAATGTTATAATTTCTTGAAAGCAGTTTCTCGCCTTTGTATCACTGAAGACAGGTGGGCCCCACTTCGTAGACCACAGTTAATAAAGTTCAGTACTATTGTCTCCAAGAACACTGAGAGCATACAATAAATCCCCAAAATTACACTCCACAATTCATTTCGTAGAACACATTTTGCCTCAGTTTCCATTCAGTGTTTTATGTCATTCAGTATTGATTCATCGATAAACAAACGCCATGCACTCACTACACTGACATCAGAAACATACCGCTCTGAATATGGTTTATGTCCTGGATTTTCTCTGATGATGGTATACTCGCCAATCTGCCAGATGTGGTCTTTCCAAACTCTGCAGCAGTTCACTCTGTGATGCCATCAATACCCAGCAACATATTACGTTGTCCTTGGGAGGCATGTGTTGATCTGTCCCTTTTGATGTCTTGTTTTACATGATACATTTTCTACAGCTGTAATAAAACAATAGAAAACTTCAAATTAGAAGTGTCTGCCCAGAGTAATTGTCATCTAAATCCTGAATTTTATATGAAAGTTGAATTTTGACATGTAAATAACACATTTCATAATTATTACTAACCTGGCTGAAAATCACCCATACATTTTTCAGCATAAGCTGAATCACTACTTTCAGAGTGATCGTTTGGTTGACAGTAATCTTCGTCCACATCTTCTCTTAGGTCTTCTGCATCTAGGCCACATTCTGCTTAAGACTTACCATCTGGAATATCATTTAAGAGTGCGAACAATTCTGCATCGGTAAGCGACAGAGATCTGTGAGCCTTGATTACTATGTTGCTATGAGTTAATGAATGACAATATGACCGGAGACTCAGAGACAAACAATGAACATAAGTAAATTAAGAGTTTCATTATTCTGCATATTATTGCTGTTTAGAGACTGATCGTTAAGATTTAATCTCAACCAGGAGGAGGACATGTTGTGAGACATTTTATTACAATAATCAATACAGCAGTCAAAATGACTATTGCAGTTCTAGGTATACTTCTTAACAACATCCTAACCACTTTTCAAAAAATAAATATATTTAGTATGGGTGATTCTGACCTTTAACCTGGGAAAGTCACCGAAGCTTATTGTAATACGACAAAAACTGCAGTCAAAATAACGTTTTGAAAACTTGTTGCAGTCAGTTTGACCGCTCTGGTGGTTCTAATGTTAAATGTGACATTTCAAATGTATCTTGCTGTTCTAAAGACATGAATATATGAAAATGTAGAAAGTATGACTAGAGCTACTCGAGTTTGTTTTTTTGTGTACTACTGTTAGAAATGGAGAATGACTTCAGTGTGTCATTTGTTTCAATGTCCTTGCTACTGATAATGTGCTTCCCAATAAAATGAAATGATATTTTGAGTCAAATCATGGTAGTTTGGTAAAAAAACCACGAGAATACTTTCCCCACAAGTGTCATGTTAGCATTTCATATATATTCATATCAAAAGGCCATGGACCCAAAAAGTTTGAAAGGCACTGTTTTAGAGAAAATGAATGATTACTCAACACCACTTAACTACCACCACCACTAATGTGAAAATCATTTGTGAGTGGTGCAAAGAACTACATAATGAAGGCTGCGAAAGTTCAGTAAGTCTATCTACTGCATAGCTTTTGCAGATAATCATCTGATCTTTTCAGGTTCCCCAGGCCCATCCACAAAACAAATTCAAGAACTTGAAATCTAATTGTAGTAGGCATGCAACCAGATCTCCTTTGAGGAAGCAGTTTACAAGAGACGTCTAGCCAGTGCTCAGAGAAGCAGATGTAAATTTAAAAAAATGACAGTAAAAATTGGAAGGGGAATGGTATAAGTTAAAAGTATCTAATATAGTTGATAGAACCAAATATTGATAAAAAGCTCAAGGCTCAACAAGATGGATATGACATACCAGCTGACTAGAAATGTTTACATCAAATGCTGCACATTACGTGATGCTATGGTGCAGTTATCGTACTGGACACACGGTATGCAGCAGATGACCTCAAGATTTCTTGGAAAGGTGTGAAAGAGAAGTTAGGATCTAAGAAAAGGAAGACCTTAGGTCCAATACAAGAAAACTAAATTAAACGATGGCATAGCTACAAACTGCACTTCCATTTAAAAACTGCTTTCTATGAACACACAACAGCATCGATCCCAGTTTTTCCCTATTTTCTGAAGAGTGAGTGAGTCCCTGGTTCAGGGAGGTCCGACATAACCTAAAAGAGATGGAGCCACATAGGAAGACGCGCAGGAATTTAACCTAGCCAAGAAGAAACTTGGAAGACATCAGCGCTTTAAAAAAAAAGCCAAAGTTGAAACTAACAATAAATAGATTGAACAAAGAAGGGAGGCTCACTGAAAATGAATGAGAGGATACTGGGTATGCATTAAAGTGCGAAGAAAGGCTTGATCAGAATAACTTGGTGTGCAGTTGGCCTAAACAGTAGACACAGTGCGTATAATATGTTCCCCGATTCTCTGTACACAGAACAACTTGGTCAATATGTTCAGTGTATTTTATATCTTTGTGGTTATGATCTATCATCATTTGGGTAAAGTTTACTAGAGGTATCAAATAAGAAGTTTTGCTTGCTAACTCACTCTATCCTACCATGCCCACGCACGACTTTCCTGATTATGAATGCTCAAAGCAGGCTGTGGTCAAACAAGGCACCCTAGGGACAGGACGGCAGTTTAAGCTGTACACATATACACCTGAGTGGCAGTTTGTAATCGTGACATCATTGTTATCCTTAAGAGAAACTAGATTGCTTTATGCAATAATCAAATTTTGAGAATAGTTTGGAATGTCACAGGAAACTATGTAACTACCAACTTTTGTCAGTCTTGTAATGAATCATCACATAGCTGATTTTGATAACGCCAATCTGCTGTAATGATTCAAATGTAAATATGTGAACTTGACGACCCAACAAATTAGAAATCTAACAGGAACAAAATTGGCTCCAAATTATTCCCTGTAAGCGTAATTACAGTGAATTGATTGATTTCAGATCAAGTTTGCTTTGTCAGTCAGAGATAGTGTTAGTGTACTGCCAAAATACTGGTGATACTGAAAGCAGCATTTTGCAATTACACACAATTTTCGCTTGCTAGACATACAGTGTGAGAACAGTAATTTAAACGTATGCACCCTTGTGCCTTTGTGCTCATATTACTATGACTTTTGAGCTCGTGCACCCATAACAAAACAAACTTAACTGTTGGAAACTTCTCATCTTCCAGTGTTCCTGTTGCACCTTTGAATAGCTCTAAAAAGTCAAGAGTTCTTTTGCAGCATTGTTGATGTAACCAGTAAGTTTTCAGACAAACCTTTCTCCTAAAGCAGTTCAACAGTTTTGTCTTATTGGTTTGGTAGATACTGTAGCATTCTAATCAAGCTGTTGTATGTACTCTGTTTCTTGCTTCAAGCTTGTCTGTATCAAATTCATGTCACCAGTTTCCATCATGAAATGGTCATTACATTATCTTCAGCATCGTATGTCGTGAAATAAACCACTCCAAGCCCATGTATCAAATACGTGTTATATAACACGTGTTTTAGGACTGTGTTCAAAACGTGTAATGCAGGCATAATGCTGAAAGGATTGCCATGCCTTGCACGTATTAGTGCCTTCTTCAGGGGAAAAAGAAATATTACTAAAATGCTGGAGATTTACACCTAACAATTAGAATATGTTTCCTTGATGTTCTTAATGAATTACTCATACTTACTTCACTTTCAGGTTTATGCTAATTTTTTTATGTTGACATCAAAGTGTATTTATGAACTAGAAGAACCAGATAGAAAGAAATCCATCAGAAGAAGCTGAAATGAACTATAGTTCTGCATTCTTCACACACAAAAGCTTCGAACTACCAATGTATTGTTGAAATATGGAACTTGTGTGTTCTTAAAAAGTAATTTCCCACCATCTACAGTTTCCTGACTTTTACACATGTTTTAAAAGTACCATGAAAAATGTAAAAGAGGGATTTCACTGTAGTTACATTCTATTGCTGCTGATATTTACATGTTCTCTGTAGGATAAAATAAGTTTTCCATGTTGACTTCTCTACATGTATTGGATAACTGAGTGATGTTTCTCCATGTGACACAAAATGAATTAATCTGACACCGAATTTTTAGTGAGCTATAAATTACTATTTTATTCTGAGAATTTCTTCATTAACCATTGATATACCGTAAACCCCGTTTTTATGTTCCTGCATTTTATGTATTACCGCTTTTTATGTTCAATTTTGTCGCTCTCAACAGAAGTCCCATTCTCTAAATGCAATGCTTTCCCTTCATAATGATTCTGTTTTACAATATTTCCTTCATTTTAAGTATTTTTCAACGTTATCATGACCTTTAACACTGGTTTTCGTACAGATTTCTGCAAAAAGTGCATCATATTCCTGCTCAAAGTCAGCCTGTAAACAAAACAGAAAACACAGACTATATGCAAAGTTATTGGTCTTGTAGCATAGTGTTGGCACAATAATCAAGATTTTCATTGTCAACATGTCTGGTCACCGCCACTTGTATTATGGGTCACAGTGTTTGTAGGAGTGGGAAAGTATGCCAAGTTACTACCTTTATGGTAATCATGATCTGATGATAGTGACTCTAGCAGCAACCTTCCTCGTGCTCATCGTATTGTATTAAAACCGCTTTAACTCAAATTCACAGTCATCCATACTAAGCCCAGAATCTTAGGTTGGTATGACCTGATGTCAGGTTTAAACATTCCACCTCAAGATGCTCGGTAACATTATGACAATTGCCACCCTCTTTCTCACCCACTTTGTCCCAGAACTGAGTGACCTTGTTGGCAACAAACTGTAGATTTTTTTGTGCCTATTGTTTTAACCAGTATTGTGTTAAGTTTTATTTACCATAATGATTGTAAATAATAAGTCTCACATTAGAACAAGAACATCTTTTCAGTGTGGTTTGACGAAAGATTTTTGCTTGCTTGTTTTATTTTCATCATTTGACATGGCCAGAGCAAAGAGGGAAACCTGTGCACATGTTTGTGTGTAAGCACTTGGCCACTGCCTTTGTGATTGATGCTTTGTATACTGTGGAGAGGCAGTTAGAGCTAATTGGTGTCAGAAAGAAACAAAAACAATTATTTCAATTCTTTTTAAATGGTCAATATTTAAATTGTTTCAATTTCATATACTGAACAATATAAAGAGTGACAGGAGTAACTTACTCATTTTTGCTTGTTGTGTTTCCTACACACATCAAAAGTTTTGCATCACCCCAGTTCCCAAAACTCCTGAAGATAGACGTTGACTGTGAATATTGTATCACAGACACAGTCCCTTTGACTGTTCAGAGATGTCACTAAACCCACCCAAAGATGTAAACAATCGTGCACGAGCAGCGCCTATTAGACGGCAACTATGACAACATGCAGTGCTGTACAGATAGACCCAACAACATGCCGAATGGACCGCTCAGGATTGGCATCACATTCTCGACACAGATGAGTGTCGCATATGCCTTGAACCAGACAATTGTCGGAAACGTGTTTGGAGGCAACGTGGTCAGGCTGAACACCTTAGACACACTGTCCAGCAAGTACAGCAAGCTAGAGGCTCCCTGTTGTTTTGGGGTGGCATTATGTAGGGCCGATGTACACCGCTGGTGGTCATGGAAGGCGTTGTAAGGGATGTATGATACGCTAATGCCATCCTCCGACCGATAGTGCAACCATATCGGCAGCATATTGGCAAGGCATTTGTTTTCATGGACAACAATTCGTACCCCCAACGTGCACATCTTGTGATTAACTTCCATCAGAATAATGGCATTGCTCGACCAGAGGGGCCAGCATGTTCTCCAGACACTAAACCTATTGAACACGCCCGAGATAGATGGAAAAGGGCTGCTTATGGACGAAGTGACCCTCCAACCACTCTGAGGGATCTACGCTGAATTGCTGTTGATTAGTGAGACAATCTGGACAAACAGTGTCTAAATGTACTTGTGGATAGTATGCCACGAAGAATAGAGGCATGCATCAATGCAGGAAGACATGCTATTGGGTATAAGAGGTACTGGTGTGTACAGGAGATTGGACCATCACCTCTGAAGGTCTCGCTGTATGGTGGTACAACATGCAATGTGTGGTTTTTATGAGCAATAAAAAGGGCGGAAATGATGTTTATGTTGATCTCTCGTCCAATTTTCTGTGCAGGTTCCAGAACTCTTGGAACCGAGGTGATGCAAAACTTTCTTTGGGGTCAATCCACTGAAAAATGTGAAAAGGGGGTTTTACTATACTACACAAAAGACTTAATTTTTCAGTTCTCAGCTGATCAAATATTTTCTGGTACTGAAACATGATTTTAACCTTCAACAGTGCTTTTTGCGTGAGAGAAATGCCAAGTTGCACCATTGTCTGAATTCCATCGCAAACAGGTCCCCTTATTATTGGTTGTAAGCTGGTTATCAGGTGTGAGGGCAAGGGTACATCAGCTCTTGGGGGGGGGGGGGGGGGACGACAAGTTTTCCCAAACTACTAAGGTGTTTATAACGTAAATTGTTTGAACATTTGGTTTTGGTTGGATTTCCAGGTTTTTGTTGATGTGCTAATTTTTTTGGCTCATTATTTTATCAGAAATTCCTTCATAGTATTTAATCCTATATATCTTTATCATTTACCCTACTACTACTACCACCACCACTGTGAGAAACTGAACTTGGGTATACTACTGGAGAAATAACTTTTAGCATGATTTTTTATTTATTGAATTTTTTTGTTTCACTTTCCAGGACTATCATAAAATAATAAAGCAGCCAATGGACTTGGGGACAATAAAGAAACGTCTTGAGCATAACTATTATTGGAGTGGAAGAGAATGTATTCAAGATTTCAATACTATGTTTACAAATTGTTATGTCTATAACAAACCTGGTGAAGATGTTGTGGTCATGGCCCAGACCCTTGAAAAGCTCTTCCTTACAAAAGTAAGTAATTAAGTGAATTTAATTAGAAATCTGATCACTATGAAAATAAATATTTCACATCTCATATTTGGCAAAAAAAGTAAAGAAAACAGTATTGTGAAGGCAAAGCTTTGTGCTTGTGGCTTCCTGTCTGCAATTCTGTGTAGCTTTGTGATCTGAACAATATTTGAAGCATCAGTGCCAGGAAGGAGGTGTTGCAGAGTTTCATTAATTGGCCTTCAGTGCCGTCTACTGATTTGGTCAGTATTTCTGCAGTAAATACCAAACTGCATCTTTTGTATGGTGTCCAAAAGGCCTAAGATTATATAGTAAACCATTTGTAGTTTATAAAACATTTCCTGCTTCTGCATTGTGTGAAGTTTGTTAAGAAATAAAATTACATGAAGTCTGAAGTTCGACATGTCTGCTTGGAAATATTACAAACATAATAATTGAATATGTGGAGGAGAATGGAGATATATTTATGAATATTGCTGAGTAATATCAAATAAATGCCCTAATACAGAATTTAGCCATATGCTATATATTAAGTCTGCACAATTGAATGCAGTTTTTGGTGTTGCAGTGCTTAAGAGACTCCAGTAACTGCCATCTTCACATTTTTTTCGTCCTTGGTGACATTAAAATGATGATATTGTCTTGACAAGATGCAGCACTTTGATTGCAAAATCAGCTTAACTTTGCTTGAAGTTCTATGCAAAGTAAATGTTCCTTGTCATGCCAGATCACCACAGCCACAGCATACGTGCAATGTAGAGTCTCTCATAGATTTGCTGCCCAAGCAGTGTTAAACACTAACTGTTGGTGCAGATTTAAAAAGGTACTTGTAAAACAGTGGCCTTTTTGTTGTGCACTGTGTTGCCTAGTTAGAGAAGAAAATTTTGTGTGTGCAAAATGACTGTCTTAAAGAGTTGCAGCACTCTATTACAAGAATGTGTTAGTATTGTTACGGAATTAATAAGAATATATTACCTGCAAAGGAAACTGAAGACCTTCTCCCCATGAAAGACCTATTGTATTGACACTCGAGAAACAGGAAAGGGAGGTAGTAATAGTGAACACTTCAGTATTTTTACAAGTGGAGCTCTTTCACACACGATACATCTATACACCAATGCCATGCATAGAATAACAAACTTAGACCAACACTTGTAACAATGTTCCTTGGACACTATCAATCAACCAACCGGCATTTTCTCACAGAATATGTGAATCCACATATCATCTAAGTAACCCAGTGGGTACATCCTAAAGATCTAATATAGCTTGCCCTTTTTGAAACTGTCTTATTATTCATATATAACTTCTTTCTCTGGCACCTTCTGAAAACAATTTCATTGACAGAATAATTTTTTTCACATGAGGAAGACGTGGGTCAAGGGGGAGTGGAAAATGATCAGAGAACAGACTGACTGAGTAGTGGTGTACTTCCAGATTCCAGCTACCTCACATTAAAACCATTCACTCTGGTAGGCATTCGTATTGAAACTTAAACACAACTGTGAAAAGATGTCATTCATACAATGTTTGTGGTGCTCAAACAATTTCTTACCAGTACTTCCGTGATGACTATCAGTCGTTAAAAAAAAATTGTAAATTTCTATTTAATTGATAACTTATTATGTGCTTTCTACATATTAAATAATTTATTTTCTTTCTTTGTCATATATTTTGGAACCAAGGTACTGAAAACTGTTATTGATAGTGAAACCCAAGCAAGAGTAAAGAAAAAATTAGAAGTAAAACAAAATTGACTTCAGACTGAGATTGATCACATCTCTGTACTAAACTGGTGCCTTACACACAAAGCCATTGTAGTGTTTCAAAATCTGAGGCCATTTCACAGGAATTAAGGAAATTCATCTCGTCCAATTTCTCAGAATATCCCCAGAATGAACTCCCAGAATGATATCCTCATTCAGTCTGTTCTCTGATCGCACCATGCCTTACCCTTCTCAGAGATTCTTTGTTAGCCCAAATGTCAGGTTCTTTGTGCAATAAGCTGAGCAATTCTCATAAAGTTAGAATTTCTTGAATTGTTCATAATATCACATAACTTACTGTTCAATTCCTCTTGTCTCAGTATTGTGTCCCTCCTGTTGCAATATGCACACCATTGATTTAAACACTGTGCTTAAATGAAGGTGGGCGAGCAGCACAATATGTTGTGCATAGGAAGGGGGGGGATTATGAAATATCGTTAGTTTTGTTGTGTCGGTTAAAGTTGCCCATGTGGATGGATGTTGGAATGCTGTCTGTTGCCTCTGGTACAAGTATCTCAGCATCTTCAGTTCTAAAACATGTTGTTCTTATCAGCAATTTCATGGTGTGTATATATATCCCGGGAAATCTGGGCAAAACTCAGGAACTTTCTAGAATTTTGGGAATTTTTTATTGTTTTAGTCTTCAATTAAACTTTTGTAGCTTTTACTGGTAATAACTGATACTCTAACATAAAAGTTTACTTTAGCCCACTACTGCAGAATAATACAGCAGCAATAAAACATGAATGAGATAATAACACCAAAATGAAATTTCAATTGCAAAGAAAATGTGCCATTTACAACAAAACACCGTGCACACATGAATGATTGCCGGCAGCAAAAAATGTGTCAAAGCCTTTAGGACGAAGACTACACAACACTTCGTAACAACAAACTGCTTTCAATGAGCATGACGTCATAACTGTTAATGTTTCTTACAGGTCGCAGGAAAATATTGTGAATGGCAGTTTGAGAAGCGTTACTTTCAAAGTTTAACGCTTTTGAGGACCAACCGACTAGAAAAATTTTGGCCCCAGAAGTCCAGCAATTTCTGCCATTATTTAAAGTTTTAGTTGCAAATTTGTATATATCTTAAAGGGTGACACATGTTATATGTGAGAAGTTAGCTTTCCTTGTAACTATACTGTACATATATTAGTTTAAACCATTCACTTTTCCAAGTTATGTGTTCGTGCTACTTAATGGTGATGTTGCTGTGGGCTGACTGTCACCTGTCGCGCTCTGAATATATGCTGTCATGCCTTGATAAGGTTACGTGATGATGAGCTGTGATTGGCTGACAAAAGCACATCATGCAGCACAATCTTGGAGTTCAGTGCTTCAAAAGCTATTGTGCTGTATTTGGTGGAATTCGTATTTATACTTTTGTAATATAAAAATATGCAGTATACATGTATCCATCCAAACATGTTGCTTTATGGTGCCTAAAATGCCATGAAGTTCTACTCTGGTGTACAAAATCTTTACCATTCAAAGGATTGATAAGTTTTATGGCTCTGGAAAGTATATTGTCACTTAATGTGGAAAAAATGTGCTTTGACCTGGGAAAAGGTGTATTTTCACTTGGATGTTTTCAACCAGGAAATCTGGGAAATTTTTTTCCTCTCCGTGTACCATACATATCTTGAATATATATTATTTCACCTCAGACTTCAGAGACTGATTGAATTATGACGACAGTGGTATTTTGGTGCTTTAACAATAGTGTCAGTACTGCTTGACAGTTTCATTTATCTCATAAATTCGGTATACAAGCATGTTGGCATTGACAGAATCAGCAATTCTATTCTGATCTGTGACAAAATAGGGTATTCCATAAACAGACAGCCATATAATTTCTCTTTTGGTTTTTGTAATTGGGACATTGTTCACTTGCATTGGATGCTCACATTGTCCAAGGCAGTTACTGATCACGCAGGGAAATACAGCAATGTCTGTTTCTAAACCAATGTTTAACCCTTTTAGTGCCAAATACGATCTGATCGTGATCCAGATTTTTGGTGAAAAATTCCAGTAACGATCTGATCGTGATGCCCTTCTCGTTCATCTTTTCCGCGCTTGAAGGCAAAGTTGGTAGTATTTCCTAGCCAAGACGCAGAACGAAGGTCGAAGGCACAGCATATCAATCTTCTTTTCGATTGTCAGAGCGATATTTTGAGTAAAATAAACTTCTTTGGTGTTGTTTTATTTTCCTAATATTTTGCGGCAGCATGGTGTCGTCAAGTAAGAAGTTGCAGTTCGATACGAGTGATTTAGGCAATAATATGATAAGTAGTGAAAGTGAAGATGAATTTGCAGGATTTGCAGAAAGTGAATCGGATTGTGAGATGTCCGGTGGAGCAGAGGACTCGTCGTTTTCTTCTTCAAGTGACGATTGTGTGTCAGCAAACGACGACGATGATCACACACAACGGAATTGCAGTGGAAATACTTTTGTGGAAATAAGGGATGAGGCATCAGATAATCCGTCCCCCGCCAAGCTTTGTGTATGCAGAACTACCAGGCCCTAAACATATACCAGCAAACGCCACACCAATAATACCCCCCCCCCCCCCCCCCCCCCCACACACACACACACACACACACACACACACACACACACACACACACAGCAGCTTCTTAAGATTATGGTGACTGAGACCAACAGATACGCTTGGCAGGTGATTCAGTCAACGCATTTATCGCCAAATTCGAGAATCAAACAGTGGCAACCAACAACTGTAGTAGAAATGAGGGCTTTTATAGCAGTGATTTTGAATATGAGACTGATAAAAAAAAAAAGACCATTTTTAGTTATTGGTCAACTGATTCGAACCTGTTGACACCGGGGTTTTCGCAAATGGTTTCACGCAACAGGTTTCAGTTATGGCTGCGGTTCTTACATTTTGTAGACAATTCGAAACTTCACCCTCCTGGTCACCCATTGTATGATCCAACAGCCAAATTTCAAGTGTTGGTGGATATTGCCAACAATGTTTTCCGTCTCTACTACACTCAACACCAGCAACTGAGTGTTGATGGAAAGTCTTGTTGGGACAAAGGCACACTCACAGCTAATCCAGTACCTCCCCATTAAACATCATCACAGGTGCGGAGTCAAATTTTGGATGCTATGCGATTCAGTAGTAAATTACTGCCTAGGGTTTTATGCATACCGTGGTACAAAAAGTGATGATGACAAAAACGAAATAAAAGAGAATGGCCTGGCTCTAGGGAGCTACATGCAAAAAGGTTACCATGTGTTTTGTGTATCTTTTACATCTATTCCTCTGGCAGAAAAGCTGTATTCAGTCGACACTTATCTAACGGGAACAATTAGAAGAAACAGAAAATTCCTGCCACGTCGTCTTCTGTCGAATTATGCTGTAGGTCAGCTAAAGTTTTTTCAGGAAATCTTTTATACTTGTCTGTGGCTTCAGACAGAAGAAAGCACAGAAACCCAGTCCTCCTTGTGAGTACATCATCCTCTGCTACATCATCAGAAAAGACAATTCGCAATAGACAGTCGGTCAAGAAACCAGATGTGATTTTTTAATATAATAAGTATATGGGTGGCATTGACTCATCTGATATGATGGCATACTGCTATTTAGATAAGAGGAGGACTGGCAAGATGTGGAAGAAGGTAGTGTTCAGTAATTACTAGGATGTTGCTGAATGCATATGTTTTGTATGAGGAAAGCCTAAACCCCAGTGACAAACCATTGACACGGCTGAAGTTTAACAGCATAGTCATTTGCAAACACTCTGAGTAGTGGTTTCAGACAAGGACTGCAACCAAAGTGCAATAGATATAAATGTACCTGCTACAACAGTATATGGTGTAGAGACGCTTCCGGGGAGAAAGGAACGCTACTGCAGTGTTTGTTCTACGAAGGATAAGAAGCGGCGCTCACGAACAGTATGTGTTTGTTGCAAGAAAGGACTGCATCCTTCATGTGTTGGTCAGCATGTGTGCAAGTAGTTTTCATAACTGCAACCTCACATTTGTCAGTGATTTATGACTGAAGAACTGAGAACATGTTCAGAGCAAAACAATTTTTTTTGTAAAGTTATGTGTTTTTTTTTTGTTTTTTCCTTAGTGTAGTAAAATTTTCTGTATTCCTTTATGGTGTTTTTGTTAAGGAAACTACAGAGATTCCATATATACCTGAAATTTCTGAGTGTATCATCATTTGATGGGTCTCAGAGTACATTGAAAGCAAAGTTTTAATGTGTTTTGATAAACCCCATCATGAAAATAATGTTTTTCTCTGAAAATGTGTTCTTTGACAATGTGTATTGCACATATAACTGTAGCTAGCACCATTCCCTAAAAATTAAAAAAAAATTACACTCCTTTATGCATTAGTTTAGATTTTATTGCAAGTATGGCAGAGGTCTGTATTTTCTGTAAAATAGCATGGCACTTTTAACATAATCTTTTGAGAAAAGTCTGGCACTAAAAGGGTTAAAGACAGTATGTGGCATTTCAAAGTGTAATCTTAGTGATTCTTAGCCTTTCGTGCCTGAAGGGGGGGAGGGAATCAGCTTACTGTGGCAAATAGTTTCTGCTGATCAGATATGATATGAAGAACAAATAGTAGATTCTCTTTGCCAACTGTAACTTTGAAGTTACTGGTACCTATTGCTGATTTTCCGGCTGACATCTCTTGTGTGGTTTTACTTAGTGTATGTTGCAGCTACACATCCTGCTTCGTTCTCAGTAACTGGGGATCTGAAACTCTAGCATCTGTTATTATCAAAATTGACATTGGTGTAAAAGACATGACATACTGGATGATTCTGTGATGATATCAACTTTTTGGGGTACTATCAACTTGAGGTCAGAGACCCTGATCCAGAAATGAGTCAAAAGTTCTCTTGCTTCCGACAGTGGAATATGTGTACCAGTGCTGTTGTTGCTAAGACTGTGGGGTAGGTAACTTCAGATGCGGACCAAAACTAGAGAAAAAAAAAGTTAAATACGGGCTCTTAAATGCATAACTTAGGACTATGAGCACCCTTTCATCTATGCTACTGCAAAACCCATCTCTTCTAGCGAAAATGTGTCCATAGTTCAAAGGTACGCAGTTTAGAGCCCATATTTACTGTGCATTTTTTTCATGTGTTGATCCATACTACTACCTCTGAAAGTTGCCTATCCTACAATCTTAGCAACAACACTGGCACATGGATTGCACTGTCAGAGATTGCAACAGTTTTTGCTTATTGCTTTAGTCTGTGTCATTTCCGGACCAAGGTCCTTACCTTATATTGATACATTTACCCCTCTCCATCATCCCTGAAAGTTTGTTATATCATCACGGAATCGCCTTGTATAAATTTAAAAGGTTACCACACCTAAAGGTTAAATAGAATTTTTGGGGGATGTGCAATGATTTGATATAAAATAATAATTAAAGGACGTAAATGATTTTTCTATATCAAAAGAGCTTCTTGAGTGGAACATTTACTGTTGCAAAAACTTCAGCAGTTTCTTTTTTATAGTCTTCCTTTTCTTCTTTTGTCTCTTGGCTTTTAACAAATAATTGTCTTGAGAAGCAGCAGCTCTTTTTTTAAAAAAAAAAATTGCAGGTGACAGGACGCCTCTCATTTGAAGTGTTCCTTGACATTATATTTCTTTTTGATCCAATCTGATAATTACAAAATCTGCAAAACAGTAAATTTGAATTTGTAAGATATAAGCTCTGATTAGCAAATTGTAATGCCCTTTCATGGGCATCCATAGCCATGTTACCCATACTTCAAAATGCTACCAATGGCACCAACAAATAGAATGGAAACTAATTATTCATGATGTACAGAAAGATTCTCGATGTGTGGAAATATGTTGATGGGTTTGGTTTTCCGATCACGGCAGTGTGGACGCAATGTGGCATCTGCCAGGAGCATAAAAAAAGAGAACTTTGACCACTCTATTGGAGAGGAACAAGGCCTCCCAACCTCTTGCAGGGCAACCAGCCAAGCAGACAATTGCTTGCTGAGGTTGAGAATGTTCTTGTAAATGAGGCAGCTTACACACCAAACACCTAAAGCAGCTGCATTGAGTGCCTCCATAATACCTACCAGAGGTGGCAGACAAACATGTTCCTTTGTTCTAAGATGCTAGGTCCTTCAGCTGAGTCCTGCATTGCCATACATGGTGTGTATCTAAACAATAACCAACCACCCACCCACCCTCTGTGGTCTTTTTTGCTTACTTGATGGTACCAAAATTGCATGTGTTGAGAGAGCTGTTTGCTGTGCAGTTTGGCTCCTGAACAGTGAAAATGAGCTTATGAGGACCAAACTTTTATGTAAACATTGTAGTATAGGAACGTAATGCAGGAACAAGCAAAGAAAATATTTTATAGTGACCAAAGTAAAATTCACAGTGAACATTTGTCGTATGATAAATTCTGCAATATCCAAAGAACTGGAAGACAAGAAAATTTTCATCCAAACATTTTTTAAAAAATCTACATTTATTTGCTTCACAAAATATATTCTTGGAAACATATCAAACTATAGTTAGTAAATAGTGAGTTTTTACTTGACCGTTTCTGTCGTGTTTTCTTTTAAAATGCCAAATAACATCGAAAGTTATTTTTCTCTTAAATAGGTCTGACTTTCAATGTTGAAATAATTTTCATTTGAAAAAAGTTTATCTATGTTCTTATTTATGCATTACATGGGCTTTTTCTTTGAGTTATTGTAAAATGTAAATAAGTACCTTTTTTATTTCAGATATTTCGTCTCTCTTGTGGGAGAATGCTAGTAGAGAAAGCTCTGTGCCCTCGTGCAACCTTTGCAATTTGTCACCAAAAACAAACAACAAAATACAGATTAAGAAGACACAGAAGCTCAAAATCTGTTGCTATAATAGGAATGAGTTCGGCAAGAATAGGTTTAACGTCGGATGTTAGCAGTCCCCTATTTCTGTGTGTGCACCGTCTACAGTGTACTCAAGATTTTAAAACTGCATTTGGCACAGTCATTGACATCAATAGCCCCACTGGCAACGTCATTGGTGGCTATTTTACACGCGGGCATGAGATGCGCACTCGCGAGTTGTTGATTTCGACCAGGAAGTCACTCGTGTTAAACGGGCTGTACGGTCACACTGATAAGTCATTGTGTTTGTGCATTAGGTTCATTCTTTATTTTGCAAACACTTCTTACGCATATTCTTATTTCCAAATTGGGATCCACCAGATACACAAAAACCAAAAGTTGTTTTTTTGTATAAAATAAAGCTATTTCATATTATCTCTGACCAAATAGTTCATTGGATACAATTTGTTACAAAATATCATATATTGCATAAATTCATTTTTGAAAAAGAACTAACATGGTTAATCACATTTCATGCAAATGTAAATTTTTCATATTCTTACAAATAACACAGTCCTTGCAACCATAAAGTTACTGTGTTCCATCAGTAGTATTCTCCAGTCTGTGTTCTGATACCTGTAACCCATGCCTATCAGTATTATCAGCATTGTTCATTTTCTTTTTCCGTACATAAAACTAATTTTTTTACTGTTGAGTGTTTGCTGCCAGTAATCATGTTGAACACTGTGTCACAGAATGTTTTTTCATGAGATTGTTTAGATCATCAAATTATTTTTTTTACTGCTTTTTTGCTTGCCAGGTGACTTGTAAACAACTGAAATGCAGGGTTCATTAGACAAGTTATCGTGACCTGAAATTCTTTGTATAATTCTTAAATCAGTGCACAAGCTTCTGCCATCTGCTTGTGACATGCAGGTTGTTCTGATTGGTCTGGCAGAAGCCTGCCTTTAGGCGTAGTTCGCAGTTAGGCGATGTGACCCATTGCCATGAAGGTCTACATTTTGCATGATCCACCAACGCAGGTTGCTTGTGCACTGTATCATTGTGTCACGTGTCGTATCATCTTGGTGGGAACAGGATGTTGAAGTGCTGATACACACAGAACAACTATTCCTATTGCTTGTTCATACAGAGCTTGGTGTGAATGTTTCCTATCATTCCAGAACACTGAAAGCAAAATAATCACTCAGTACTGAGCAATAAGCATTAAGAACGCAGCATAATCCACATGAAAGAAAGACAAGAAAATCACTGACATGATCGGTTATGAATCACATGGTAAACCATGGCCTTGTCTCGCCTTTGTTCATTCTCCAAGCTTCAGTTACTGAAGTTGGAATGGGTGATTGTGGGAGGGGAGATATTCAGCAGTGTAGTACTTCTAAATTAATCTAAGGAAGTAAGTGATATGGAGTAAGGCGCACGTGAAGCAGTGGCTACTGCTTGAATAACACAGGTTACTTAATTTATAGAGTTCCAGGAACAAAATATGGGGGGGGGGGGGGGGGTAGCAGCTGCAAATGGTTACCATATCTGGACTGCCGTTGCATACCAAATGCTGAAAGTTGATGTGGATTTTAAAACGGTAATGTGTTCACATTTAATCAGCTGAGATGATGTAAATGTCATTAAAATTTGATTCTTGTTTTACATATTGAAGTTTGTGTTCAGGGTAAATTAAAGCATGTGCTTTCTGCGAATGTATGAATGTTCTTTATATTTTGATACGGAAAAGACTTTACGAGGTCAAGCAACTGACATGGTGGAACAGATTTATATACACTGTGCTAAAGGAATTGAATTTAGTCAGAAACTAAGGAAACGATATGAAATTACCCAACAGATTATATTTGTAGTTGACGATATGAAATTACCCAACAGATTATGTTTGTAGTTGCTTGAAATTTGACAAAAGTTTCCTTTTTGTGGCTCTGTTGTGATAATTGTGTGTGTAAAATTGTAAATGGTGTTACGTATTAATTTGCAGTGCTCAGCAGCACAGTTCATCCAATACATCTGATGAAACTTCAATTTGGGATGATGTTTACATATGTATTTTGATTTAGTTTCCTTAACTGTGGACTATGCCACATTAAATAAGATATTAAGAGTAGTTGGTGTGGGTGTGTTAAATTACAGCTCATCATTACCAGATTTATTTTATGTCCTACCCAAATTAAGACTCATCTGGTTCCTTTTCAAACAACTGCACATTTTTACTCTTGCCTAGTGGATACTTAGATTTTACATAGTGTTGTTCTATTGTATGGCTCAGGTGGCTAGTTTCAGAATACAAACAACGATTTTTGTGTCTTATCAGTGGTTTCACCCAAGACCATGATATGTTGTGGCATAATCCGTATCGCTTCAGGCAGGGGGATTACCTTCATAGTCTTGGATGTTATTGAATTTAGCATATGCTAAAATTCAGGAGTGAGTAAGAAACACGTATTTTTTTTTCCCCAAGAAAATTCCTGCGCTGAGATACAGGCCTCCAAAGAAGACACAACAAACACCATTTTGAAGATGCGAATTTCGGAAAAATTTTTAAAATGCTGTATCTCTGTAACAGTTCCAGATATTTTGTGAGTTTCTTTTATTTGAAAGATAGTTGCTTTATGATTACAATGCTATCCTCTGTTTGGACATAACATGTCAAAGTTCTTTTACTGTCGTGTTTTTATTTTATTATTATTAATTTTTTTTGTAATTTACAGAAATTTTTTTTTTTTTTTTTTTTTTCAAAAATGCCAATCCAGAAAAATTAATTTTTTTTCTGTTGATTAGTACCCGTCTTCACTGATGATTTTTCTTACTAATTTCTTTGTTACATGTTTATTTGTATTGTCTTTGCTGCAGTTATTTCTTATCACTTTCTTTGTTGCAGTTATTTTTTTCCACTTTCATTGCTGCAGATATTTCATACACTTCATTGTAGTTTCTTGTCTTGTCGTGGTTGTTCATTGCAAGTTTCTGTATTTGCTAATTTGCTTACTGAAGAGGCTTCTAAGAAATCTGAGACCATCTAGTTAGTTCTGTGTTTTTGTGAGAAATTTGCCAGTTGACACAGGTGCAGTGTGTTTTGTGAAAAGGACTGTTTCAAATGTCTTCTGACTGGACCACAGAAGAGTGAAGTGTGCTGACTATATGCTATATAAGACCAAAAAAAAGGAGAGACTTTGTTCAGGTGGAGAACAAGTGTTTTCATTTGAAAACTTTGTTTAAAGTGAAGATGTTTCCAGTGACGACTTTGTGTGTTCTAAAAGTTTTGACAGAATAACAACAATGATAGTATCTGAACAAGGTGAAGACTTCCATGGTGCAGAAGATGCAGATTTTGCATCAATAGAGGAATAATTAAATACCCTGAACCAGTCACCTACAGAGGTAGGTGTTAGTCTTGTTAAGAAACCTTGGTCGGAGAAGTAGAGTCATAAGCTCTATGCATCAAGAAAGTGCAGAGACATTACTAAAGCTATGGATGAATTTACTACTGTAAAACTGACCATACTCTTCAGAGTAGGAATTCCATCTTCAGAAGAAAATTAACCAAAGCACTCTTGCACCTCTTGTCAGGAATTTTTCACAAATATCAATTCAGCTGTTGAATATTGTGCATCCTACCGTGAAAAGGTGCAAGTTTAACTATTATTCCAGAGACATTTTCAAAGAAAACAATTTTGAGCCACGTTCCATCCGTATCAAAGTACATGTTAGACAAATCAAGAAATGTGAGGCCTGTAAAAGGAGTCTTATAAGACCAGATCCCTATTATGGTCATCCTGTAGAAGCAGCTCAAGTTCAAATAGTGCAGTCATTTTATCTGGGAGATACATGGGACTGTTCTCACCAGCGTGCCCACAAGATGCTATAACTGTAACAGTTGAAGGCCAAAAAGTTGTGAAAGAAAGGAGGTACATGACTTGTAGTATTAAAGGAACTTCTGCAATTTATTAGAGAAACTATACAACTTCACATGTTGGAAGATCAAAAATTTATGCACTACGACCTAAGTGGGTAGTTCCACATCCACTTAGAGATGTCTGTTTATGCGTTACTGCGCGAATTTTGAACTTTGTGTGATAACTTTGAAGAACTAATTGGTGCTGGTGACATATGACGCCTTGGCTGGGAGTGTGAATTAATTAGTAGTCTGCGACGTAAAGCGAGAGAATTGTTTGTTCCAAGAACGTTGTGACTGCCCTGGGATGGGAGGACTGTCTTTACAGACACTTGGCCTGGAAGTCATAGCAGATAACTCTGCAGAAATTACATATGCGACATGGGAGGAAAATAAACTAATTAAGAACACTGTTGCCTTTAACAGTTTAATTGATGAACTTGGTAAATGGTCAGTGAAAGCAGTAACACACCAGCATCTGAAGAAATTCCAACACCACCACATTGTGGAAGTGAAAGGGTGTGTACAGGCTGAAGAACTATGTTCAGTGCTTCAGTGTGATTTTGCTGAGAACTGGTCTGTAATTCTCCCACAAGAAGTAAAAGGGTATCGTTGGAGTAATGACCAGGTTTCAATTTTTATAGGAGTGACATATTTTCAAAACAAGACTATAAGTGTTGCACTTATAAGTGATGACACAGAACATGATGCAGCACATGCTCTGTTAGCAATGTGCAAGATTCTTCAACTACAAACAGGAGCAGAGAAGATCATCAGTATTTCTGATGGCGTTCTAAGTCATTTTAAAAATCGTTAAGAGCTGCTTGAATTGAGTAAGTCACTTGTGCCAGCTGACTAGGTATACAGTGTTACTGGTCACAAGAAGGGGCCCTGTGATGGTGTACAAGGCCTGCTGAAGCATCATGCTACAAAACACAATCTTTTCAGACCAAATACAGCTGCGATTCCAAATGCTGAGGATGTTATGAGAGTCATGAAATCTTACACGTCGACAGCCCTCATTCTTTTCTCCAAAGAGGAAATCAAATAATTCCATAAGCAGAAAAAAGAAGAAATGTGCAAAAAAGCTACTCTTGTGAAAGGAATTCAGAAGAGAGATTTTTGGAATCAAAGCAATGGGCAAACTCATATTTCAAGCACTTAAAAGAGCAAGAAAGAAGAAATTTCGTTCTATCGGCCAATACCTCAGAAACAGCAAGATAATATTCAGATTCACAACTTGAGAAGGTGCGTGCGTGCGTGTGTGCGTGTGCGGGTGCGCCCGCGCTACCACATGGACCAACTTCGGGTTATAGGTTTCCAGCTGAAGGACAGCAACAACGCCATCGTTGCTCACTTCCTGTTCAAAATGTTTTGCTTCCTGTTAACAATGTTTTGAAAATTATAAGTACACTAGTTCCTATTGGTTCAACGGGAAGGCATCACTCTATATCAAAGGAAGGTACTGAAGCAGTGGAACACATTTTTAGTTCTTTGACTGGCTAATTTCAGTACAAAACAGAGTGCACGGAAGTTGTATAAATTGAAACATTTAAGTCTGTGGACTGTTCATACATTTTGGAACCATTTAAAATGCTTGGAAAATGAGTCTCTTACTCATCTTTCAAAACTAAAATTATATTAAATAAGGCTAGGTTTTCATTTTTATGAGCCTGTTATGTGATAATTGGTAGTAAAACAGGTTTTATGTATGGCAAAAATTTTAGTTGTTTATAAAATCTATTCAATGTAAAAGTGAAAGCTCTCCTTTTCAGGGAGTGTAGAAGAGTATGGTACTAATAAACAGAAAAAATCAAAATTTTATGGTTTGGCATTTTGAAAAAAAAAAAAAAATTCCATAAATTATAAAAAAAGTTAAGAACACTCTAGTTAACGAACTTTGACAGAACTGTTCCAGCGATGCAGCATTTTAATTTTTTTACCAAATTTTCATCATCAAAATGGTATGCACAATGTCATCTTTGGAGGGGTGTATCACGAAACAATTTTTTTTTTTTTTTTTTTTTTTTTTTTTTTTGAGAAAACAAAAAAAACATGTGTTCCTTACTTGGTTCTTTATTTTAATATACGCTAAATTCAATAACATCAGAGTATGAAGGTAAGATTTTTTCCTAGCGTGCATGAATTGATATGGACTATGCCTTGTGAAAAATGGCAAGTTGTGCTGTGGTTCAGAAGGTAAATTAAATAGTAGATCCCTCTGTAGCTACCCAAGTCTGTTCAAAGGTCAGAGGAAGGGGGGGGGGGGGGGGGGCATACCATCTCCATCAGGACCATGCACTTTGGAGTGTGCACTAATTTGAAACTTCCTTGTTTATCAAAATTGTGTCAAGACTGGGTCTGAACCTGGGATTTTCTCCTTTCATGGGCAAGTTCTGTACTGACTGAGCTTGCAAAGCATGACTTGTAACCCACCATCACAGAAGTTCTCCTGTATACCCTATGGCACTAGCAGTCCTGGAAAGGAGGTGGGGAATCGTGGCTAGACAGCTCAGTTGGTAGAGAACTAGCCTGGAAAAGGCAGATGTCACAGGTTAAGAGTCCTGGTCTGGCACGCAATTGTTATGTGCCAGGAAGTTTGAGCACTGTGTTGTTCAAACCAACCCGAAGGTTGTGAATGCTTATAGATTACTGAACCCCTCCCCAACGAGAGAGAGAGAGAGAGAGAGAGAGAGAGAGAGAGAGAGAGAGAGAGAGAGAGAGAGAGGCGCACCAAGAAGGAATTATTCAAAAGAAACCGAAATAAGAGAAAGAGGTTCACAAATTGAGCAAGTCAATAATGTGTTGCAACAAGTTATATTTGCCTTATCATATATTGATAGAGATGTTGAATACCCCCATGAGGGATATTGTGCCAGATTCTGTCCAGGTGGTTAGATTGTCAAAATACTGGGCTGTCTGTAGGTCCTTGTCCAGAATGCTCCAAATATTCTTAATTAGGGAGACATCCAGTGACCTTCCTGGCTGAGGTAGAGTTCGGTAAGCATTAAGACAAGCAGTGGAAACTCTTGCTGTGTGCAGGTAGGTGATATGTACCTGAAATGAAAACCCAGGATAACTTGCTATGAGGGGCAACAAAATGTCATCATGCTGTAAGGGTGCCAGAAGATGACAACCAAAAGAGTCCTGCTACAAAAAGAAATGGTACCCCAGACCACCACTCAATCAGCCGTATGGTGAGTGACAGTCAGATTGGTATCGCACCACTGTCTCGGTGTCTCCAAGCATTTCTTCGCTGGAAATTGGGGCTTGGTTTGAAGTTGAGCTTATCAATGAAAACAGTGCCACTCCAGTCAATGAGATTCCAGGCTGAAGACGTGTCTGGAGATGATATGAACAGCAGTGGGATGCCGACCTGATAACCGCCATATGGCCTGACAGCCAGGAATGCTTGTCTGGGGTCCCGTTCCTTTCCATATACGGAGGAGACCTTTGGGTTTCATTCGTAGCATGCTTACAGCACTGCAGTGGGTCAAAGATAGTCTACGCCCTATTTTGTTGCCCGTCATTGCAAGTCTTCCTGTACTTACATTTGAACAACAAAATTTCTACCCACACATGGTAAGAGTTTGTGCTGCTTGTCATCATGCTTGCCGTATCCTACCTTGGCCAGTAAGTTCACCAGATGTCTCCCCAGTTAAGAACATTGGAGCATAATGGGAAAGCCCCACCACCAACCCTAGGATTTTGATGATATAATGTGCCAGTTGGACAGAATTTGGCTCAACATCCAACACTTCTATCAATCAGTGCCAAGCCAAATAACTGTTCGCTTAAGGGTCAGAGGTGGAACAACATGTTACTGACTTGGTCAATTTGTGAAGCTTTTTCTCTTGAATAAATCATCCAATTTTTTCTGAAATTGTAATCATCTGTTTGTCTGTACATGTACATCCCATCTACCAATTTTCACCCCATTCAGATAATTCCTTCGTGGTGCATATTTTTCTTTTTTGTGTTAGTGGGTATTTATCAAACACAATAGGTTTTTGATGGGATGCTGAAGTTTCTTTAACATTTTTCCTTCCTTGCTGTGTTCTTCTCTCATAACATGTTATTAAAAAGTAAAATATTAGTGAAATACATTTAGTGTTTTCATTTATGCTTCTGCAGTTGTTTTGTGAAGTTTGGTTAATAAAATGTAACTCTTGATTTCTTTTTCCCCCTCTTCTGTGAATCTGTTTGACATGGTCACATAATGAGTGTGGCTGACGGGATCCTGGGAATAGCTGGTTGTGAACAGATTAGACTGTAAGCAACTTGCCTATGACAAATAATTGCATAGTCGTCCGGTATAATGAGTTAACAAAAAAATATTTATTCACAAAAACTCATAATGAGAAGAAACTAAAACTAGGAGACTCTGTAGCCTCACGGCAAAGATAAAAAACAACACATGACCCAAAAAAAATACAAAAAATAAAAAAAATAAAAAAAAAAAACAACTACAACAACAACAACTCGTGTGCTTTTGATATCACTTTGCACCAGACATGAAAAATATCACTGCCACACAGCCCCCCCCCCCCCCCCCCCCCTGAAAGTGCGAAGCCCCAGGGATATCTTGATACTTGAATTTTATTCGACATCCAGCTCTGGTGTGCATCGGGTGTCTCGGGGGCAGTGATGTTGTTGTTTGTGGTGGTGGTTCACTTGTCTCGGACGATGTGCTGAGCGGTGTTTCGGTATGCTGTGTGTCCATCATGTGTTGATGCACTGTCGTGGTGTCAGAGGTCGGAGAGGGTAAAACCCATGCTGGATTGACACGTTCAATCGATACCTTTGTCGGAACACCATTGTACATTATCTCCATGGTATGCTTATTTCTACTCAGCACCTGATATGGCCCATATATGGTGGTTGTAAAGGCGATTTGACTGAGTGTTCGCAGTATTATGTGAGAGCGATTGTATAAGTCTTTGTGTACAAATACCTTACGGTTGCCATGGCGAGAAGGATTGCAGGCAACGTATATTTGTGCAGTGACATTTTAGCTGCTGCACCCAGTGTGTGAGGCCCTCTGATCCAGGTAGTGAGGTTGGTACTAAATAATCCGCAGGAATCCGTAGCGACTCCCCGTAAACCATCTCGGCAACTGATGCACCAATATCGGGTTTGTGAGCTGTCCGCAGGCCTAAAAACACTAATGGCAATGCTGCCGTCCATCTCTCTTGGTGACACATCAATGCTGCTTTGAGTGTTCTGTGCCATCGTTCGACCATACCATTACTGGCAGGGTGATAGTCGTGTGGTGGCATTGGAAACCGCACATTTTGTATAGCTCGAGGGACAACGTAGATTCGAACTGACATCCTTGGTCAGTTGTGACATGAAGGGGGCATCCAAAACGGGCAACCCACGTACACAGAAACGTCTTCGCAGTAGTTTCGGCTGAAATATCGACTATTGGAGTTGCTTCTGCCCATCTTGTGCACCTGTCTATGGCCGTAAACAAATATCTGTAACCCTCAGACTCTGGGAGAGGTCCAACCATGTCCACGTGAACGTGTGTGAATCTAGCAGAGGTACCTTGGAAATCTCCAATACCAGCACGCACATGTCGTCCTACTTTACTTTGTTGACAAGGAATGCAGGAACGTACCCAAAGGCGCTCGTCTCTTTTCATAGAAGGCCGCACAGCGGCCTGTCAGCAGCTTGATTGTAGCGTTGGCTCCTGGGTGCGATAGTGTGTGCACTCTGTCGAATGCCGTCTTGCGCAGTATTTCTGAAATGAATGGTCTTGGTCTGCCTTGAGAAAAGTTGCACCACAGTTTCCTCTTGGAATTAGGCACCAGAATTTGCTTGAACTTCAGAACTGTAGACAGGTCGTTTAACAGCTGTCGTAGCTCTGCATCCTTGGTCTGTTCCACTGCAAGTTTATCATAGTCTATAATTCCTGAAATCCCGCAAATACGTGAAAAATAGTCAGCCACTAAATTTTCTGCGCCTCTTAAATGGCGTATATCTGCCGTGAACTGACTTACGGACTCAATATAATGGAACTGTCTTGGTGAGCACTTATCACTGGCGTATTTAAAAGCCGATGTTATGGATTTGTGGTCTGTAAACAGTCAGTGCTCTAGCCTCTATTTGTGGGCGGAAGTATCTAATTGCTTCGTAGATCGCGAACAATTCTGTCATACGCAGTCCACTTCTGTTGTGGAGTCTGTAACTTTTTAGAGAAAAACCGTAGTGATTGCCATTGCCCTTCTACATGCTGGTGCAGCACTGTCCCTATTGCTGACTGGCTCGCGTCTACAACAATAGCTAGCTGTGCGTAGTGAACTGGGTGAGCAAGCAACACTGCTTTGCTGAGGCTTGCTTGAAGATCATTAAATGCTTTGTCCATTTCTTGTGTCCACTTAATTATTCATTGACCTTTGGCGTCGCGTCCCTTGAGTGCATCAGTGAGTGGTGCTTGCACCGTAGTCATTGCTGGCAGGTGACGTCAATAAAAATTTATTACTCCCATGTATCGTCGTATCTCTTGGTAGTTTGTCGGCTTCGGAAGGGCCTGTATCGCTGCGATCTTCTCTGTCAGAGGCAATATACCTTCTCTAACACAGTATGGCCAAGGAAAGTGACTTGGTTCTTGCCCATGACACATTTATTTTCGTTTAAAATGACTCCATAGTCAAATAGACGCTTGTGAAGTCGACACAGATGCTGTTCATGTGTTTGACTATCCGGAGAGAAAACCAAGATGTCATAAAGATAAGCAAAGCAAAATGCTAATACCGTTATCACCTCGTTGATAAAACACTGCCAAGTCTGTGCTGCATTCTTAAGGCCAAAAGGCATAAATAAAAACTCGAATAATCCAAATAGTGTAATCACTGCTGCCTTCTGAGCATCTCTTGGAGCCACCGGTATCTGGTTGTATGCTTTCTTGCAATTGAGGACGCTAAAAATTTTCGCGCCGGCCAAAGCACATGTGAAGTCCTGTATATTAGGTACTGGGTATCTATCTGGAATAGTTTTTGAGTTTAATGCTCGGTAATCCCCACACGGTCTCCATGATCCATCTTTCTTACGTACTAAGTGTAGGGGTGAAGACCACGGACTGTCTGAACGGCGAATTATTGCCGACTGTAACATTTCCTCGAATATCACCTTTGTTTCTGTCAATCTCTGTGATGCAATTCTACGTGCTCATTGTGAAACTGGTTGTGCTGGCATGGTACAAATATAGTGAACCGTATATGTTTAACTTCTTTTGTCTGTCTGTCTGTCAGAACATCTCCGATTCTTCTCTTCGTCGTGTAGCTCTTCGGCTACAGAGTTTCCAATTGCCTGTAGCTTCTCACAAGTGCTTGATATTGCACTGTTGTCTGTCAGATTTAACAAACGTTTTCCTTGTAAGTCGACCGCCAACTCGAAATGTGCCAGAAAATCAGTGCCCAAAATAGGTTCTGATATACCAGCTATCACAAAAGACCAGGTAAACTGTTTCGAAAAACCCACATCAATCTTGCACGCTTTACTTCCGTACGTGTTAATCACCGAGTTATACACTGCCTTCAAACATGGCTGTATGTCTTTTTCATTGTGTGGCGCATGGCTGACAGGAAGCGAACTAATGTCTGACCCGGTATCCACCAAAAACCTTGTACCCGTAAGTACGTCTGATACATACAATCTTTTCGAAGCAGGAGGCATATGTAGTGATGATTGCTGTCGCTGACATGAAAACACAGCACTGTTTCTGTACATACCTTGGTTGTCTGAGTAAGCGCACGGTGATGTGCATCTTGTAGCATCTCTCCCAAAACGTTTATGGTACCAACACACCTTACACTCATCCTCCGCTTAAAGATAACTTGTGGTCGCTGTAGCGTGCGTAGCTCCGCTCGCAAATCCTCTATTGCAGTTTCTAAATCTCTAATTTTGTTTGAACTTTTTGTTGTTTGTCGCGTTGCGACCGCGGCACGGTTTACTGTTATATCGTCAGTTTGATCTTGCTGGTAGTGGTAGTTACCGTACGTGGCATCTGTCGACGTCATTGCGACTGTTGCAGTAGGCTCGTGCGTCTCGTAGATTCTGTCTGCAGTGAGCAGCAGTTTGTCAACTGATTTTTCGTCGTATATAGCTAGTGTAGTTCTTACTTGCGTTGGTAGCTGTTGTTGCCATACGTGGAGTAACAGTCTATCAAAGACTGTCGAACTACCTACCAGGCTGCGTAAATGACGCCAGTATTCTGATGGGGTCTTATCTCCCCATTTCTCTTCGCACAGTACTTGTTTGACTCTGATATCGACTGACTTCACACACCGAGAAATTAATTCTTATTTCAGTCTACAGTATGCTCCTTCTGTAGGCGGGTTCACTATAATGTCAGATATCAAAGCCGAGGTCTGATGGTTCAAATTACTTATCACCAAGGTGAACTTCTTGTGATCACTGACTATTCTTTGTTGTTGTTGTTGTTGTTGTTGTTGTCTTCAGTCCTGAGACTGGTTTGATGCAGCTCTCCATGCTACTCTATCCTGTGCAAGCTTCATCATCTCCCAGTACCTACTGCAACCTACATCCTTCTGAATCTGATTGGTGTATTCATCTCTTGGTCTCCCTCTACGGTTTTTACCCTCCACGCTGCCCTCCAATACTAAATTGGTGATCCCTTGATGCTTCAGAACATGTCCTACCAGCCGATCCCTTCTTCTAGTCAAGTTGTGCTACAAACTCCTCTTCTCCCCAATCCTCTTCGACAGCTCCTCATTAGTTATGTGATCTACCCATCTAATCTTCGGCATTCTTCTTTGTTGTAGAAATACATTTTCCATTACCGCAAACCATGTGTGTGGCTGAGAAGGCATGAATGGGGGTGCCCGTAATTGCAACCTTTGAGTTGGTGAAGCGTTGAAACCAGCGGGTAGTTCCATTGCTGTTACTTGCTGTGGTTGTGCTGCAGTAGTCCCAGTTTCCGATGATATTGCCTTGCTGGTGTGTGCCATGGTTGTTGAGCCAATGTCATTCCTTTGGTCCGGTATATGCTTGAAGTTCATATCTATCTCATTCTGAAGCATATGAATTTCTTCCGTTATCGAACCGTATCGTTTGCCATCGTCGTTCATTGCTTTTGCAGTTAATGTTTAACGTAGCTGATGAAAGATTTAAAGTTCCTTAATCGGAGATCACCAATTATGTAGGCGACTTGCCTACAACAAATAATTACATAGCCGTCCGGTATAATGAGTTAACGAAAAAATATTTATTCACAAAAACTCGCAATGAGAAGAAACTAAAACTAGGAGACTTTATAGTCTTACGGCAAAGATGAAAAACAACACATGACCAAAAAAATCTCTCGCACACTTTTGATATCACTTTGCACCAGACATGAAAAATATCACTGCCACAAGAGTATTGGTGTAAAGCTGTACCCGTAAAGTTATCAGGTACCAAGTGAAAACAGTGATGGAAAATTTTTAAGTGATCAGTGTGAGCTGGAACCGTAAGCAGTGGTTGAAAGTGGCAAGTTAATAAGCTCGTAGAAATGCAGAAATAAAAATCCATGTATTTCTTCCTGCTGTAATGTCATTTTGTGATTTTCTTGTGTGCAAAATCTTAACATGCATCTAAAATACTCCAGTTCCAGTGTAAAGTGAAATTTCCCCCGTGAGAGAAAGTGAACGTTTCAAGGAATTAGTTTGGCCTTTTAATTTTGTTACAATAAGAGATACCAGAAACCTTCATGACTAATCTTGAAAAATTTGTTGAGAAAAGTGATTCTCCAGTAATATTTTAAAATTAGTGAAACTGAGATACATGTTACTTGATGAAGGATATGAATAAAGATAAAATAGGTCTGAATTGACAAAAAATCAATTTTGGTGTTCTTTATTAAAAACAGCTGCATTGTGACAGCAGTATGTAAAAATAGTTAACTCAAAGCACATTTTCCAATTCTAAATTATCACTATAGCTATCTACAAACAACTGAAAGCTTTTTAAGTATTTAAACCCTTTTCAAGAAATAAATGGGATCAGCAATGAAGCAGCTGTCAGAAATTTGAAAAGACTGCAAAAGGTTCATTCATTTCAAAATGTTAACTGGTCCTAAATAAAGTGAAAGACTGTTGGAGATAAAAAAAAGTACAAGATTTATAGCAGTTTTTCACTCAGCAGGACATGTTATTAATTGATGGTACAATAATTGAAGTTTATGCATGTTTATTTGTAGTCTGGCTCTGTAAATAAGTGGGAAGTACACATTATAACCTTATACAACAAACCAGACAAAACACTAAGATAGTGGCAGAAGAATTTTGGGTTCTTATAATTAGATTCAGTTAAAACTGTTTTGTAGGATATTGATTGAAGAGTGTAGGTTTCAATGTTAGACATTCAGTTCAGAATAAAGTGAGTAACACTGCATGCAAAATAGCCTGTTGCAATAATCTTGGCTTTGTTATGCATTTGTTGGTTTTAAAAACTAAGTATCCAAGATATTGTGATATGAGTTGGTGTGATTATGTTTGGTTGGTACTGTTGAAGACCTTGAGCTCCTCATATATATAGCTTCCTAATATTTGTCCATTGAGCTCAGTGGGGTAGTTGCAAATTTCTGTGTTACAGATCGCAACCATAACAGTTGCAAAAAAACATGCAGTCTTTTAAACTGTTAATATTTAACTTGCGTAGTAGTTGATAGTAAAAGAAGCAGGAAATAGTTTTCTAAACTACTGTAAAAGGATGACAATCCTTATGAAGATTATTCTTTTTTTATTTATTTATTTTTATTATACAAGGAAAAAATGTTTTTGTACAAGTTGCATTAGTTTTTTTATTAACAAACACACATTCAGTATTTTTATCCAGTGTCTAATCTGTGTGGCTTGTGTCCAGTGCAAGAAATGACAGACAAAGGAAATTGTAAAAGTTCTCAGTACAGTACTGATTGCATGAATGTGGCCAAAATTCAATTCTATGAAATTAATGAAGTACGATACATTAGCGACATGTTCTGAAGCTTGAAATCAATCTGTAATTGCTTGTGTGTGGTGACTATCTGCAGAGAGAGATCAAAATTTTTGTAGGAAAGGTTTTCCACTAAATTATGAGCTGTGGTATTACTTCATTCTAAAATGTTAACTTCTAACAAACATGAGATGACTTAGATTTGATCTGAAACCATTTCCGTTTGTTGTAAGTGGTTAAGAAGTGGATTACTAAGACGTGCAAAAAAAAACCACCTTTATTGCTGGAAAGATTTTGGCAAAAACTTGTAGTACTGTGAGCAGTGACAAGTACTGTAAAGTTAGCGAGAAAAGTGTCACTTTGAATTAGGTTAGTGTTATTTCACTAATGTCATTGATATTGATGTACCTTCATTCAGATTAGTGTTGGGAAATAGGAGGTGGGGGGGGGGGGGGGGGCAGTGCCTGGGCTGACTTGACAATAGTCGTAACTTGCAGCAAAATTTTCATTAACGTGAACATTGGACTTCAGATACCATTTGTAAATGGAAGAAACTTCTACGTAGATAAGTTTTTTATCCATTTTTGGAGACAATGATAAAGAATAATTCCAGGGTTTTAGATAGACAGCATTTAATTATCAGTGAAAAATCCAGTGTGGTGGTAGTTTCCCTTGTCCCATGATACCCTCAGTAGAGGAATTTTTTTCTGCTATCAGTTTCAATATGAACTAGGCAATGTTCTCTAATGAATCTTCAGCAGTCTTGGAGATGTTAACAGTTTGAAAAACTATGTGCGGTACTTAAAAACACAGAGAATTATACAGACAACAAAAATGTAGTTTAACTGAGCAACACTCTATTTAATAATAATAATAATAATAATAATAATAATAATAATAATGCCATTTTTACATGTGTAGTTCTATATGAAACAATAGTAAAATTGTGTATGCATCATCAAGAAATGAATGTGGTGCTAAAATTCTTGGAGCATTTGTAGATGAATTTTGTCAGTGGGTATACACTTGTTACCTTATTTCAATATAGGGAAATAGGATACTGTCTACGGGAATTCTGCAATATATTGATAATTGTTAATTGGGTTTTTAAAGTATTTACACGTTTTTGTTTATTGTACTTCTGGGTATGACATTTTACCATCCACTATGCCATTACATATCCACAGCCTATTGCAAGAAATATGAGCATACGTTTTGTATGTATCTTAGTGGAAAGCACGTTTCATGAAAGTAATAAAATTACGTATGAATTCATGGTATTTTGTGTCAGAGTACCTATATACCTAATGCCATTGCCGGTCATTTAAAAATTGAATGAGTTAATGTGCTGCAAGTGGATTGGTGATTGTAAATTCCATGAACATGAGTGTAATAATTTCTCTTTACTAATTCCAAACATTATTACCACTAAAGTGTTAGGCTTTCGTGGCCATTTGTTGACAAACTGCCTATTGGCTTCTGTCTCGGGTTCTTCGGCCGACGTTCATCTAATGATTTTACTGACGTTTCGCCAGCACGAGTGGCTGGCATTGTCAAAGCTTCACCCTACATTGCTGGTGGTGAACTCTGGCAATGGAGGGTGAAGCTTTGACAATGCCAACCACTCGTGCTGGCGAAACATCAGTAAAGTCATCAGACGAACGTCGGCCGAAGAACCCGAGACAGAAGCCAATAGGCAGTTTGTCATTAATACCACTGCTTTGTCATGTTGTACCGTACTAGTGATCACAGACACTGAACCTATCCACTAATGAAATATAAATGAAAATGCAATGAAGGCTTTCATGGCTGGATGTCTTAGCTGCTGGTAAATCTTCTGGTTTGGATGATTGCGGTTCATAAAACAGGGTGTATACGACCCGGGAAATCCGGGACTTTTTCATCCGGGAGAAAACCAGGAAAAACCTGGGAATTTTTCGGAATCCCGAGAATTTTTCATTGTTTTAGCTTTCAGTTAAATTTTTGTAATTTTGACTTTTATGAATTGATTCTCTAGCAAAGAATGTTATTGTATCCTGCTACTGGAGAATGATACTGCAGCAATAAAGAAGAGGAAAAAAAATAAAACCTTAGTGGCAAAGGAAATGCGCAATTTACAACAAAACACTATGCATGCACAAGCGTCTGCAAATAGCAATAATATGTCAAAGGCTATAGGGCGAAGAGTATGTAATTCTCCATAACAATAAACTGCTTGCTATGAGCATGACGTCACAACTGTTCACATTAGGTTCGTTTGACCAGTTGCCAGGGGGCTGATGCGCATGCGCATTTCACTCGCGTATGAGCAGTACCTTCTCACGCTACTTGAAGTTTGGCTGTTAGCTGTATCGGCTGTAGCAGCAAGCAGCCAGATGCAAATGAGAAAAATTTTTCTCGCGCGCCCTAGCTGCCAGATTCGGGCATTCACAGAGTTGTCTGAGTTGTAGTGGGGAGGGGTTAGTTAGTCTCCATGTGACGCGTGTTTACATTACCTGATTTCGCTGCTTCTCTTCGTGTTCAGCTCCCACGTCAAATGAAAACAAAACGGATTTCTGTGGCCGGGAGCTATCAAGTGTAAAATACATTCACATAATTACGGAGTGCAAAAATATATTATTAGTTTGTTTTCTGATTTTATTTTATTTCCAAGTTAGTAGCAGTCTAATAAAGAACCAAAAATGAGATCGTAGAGCACTGGTACTCCAAGAAAATTTTCATCTAAAAACCACACTGAAAAGCTTAATATCAGATGGGACTTATTTCATTGTGAATCTGGAAAAAACTAATTTGCACTTCAAGCCGACTTATGCATTTTAGTATGGTTTACGAAATTCCAATGCTCTTTGGAGTATCCTCTGATGCCCTGTTGCTTTTATGGTGTAATGTAAGCTCTCTTAGTGCTTTATATACACGAACATGCGGGCTTCCTACACCACTGCAGCTGCACACGCACAATAATGCCTGTTTTCTGGTGCTCTGTGGCAACTGGTAAATCGAATCTATTTCTAACAGTCTCCGGATAGTATTGCGAACGGTGGTTAGAAAAGCGTTACTTTTAAAGTAAATTTCTTTTTACGCAAGATGAATTATGTTACGTGTGAGAAAGTGGGATGGATTTCTAAATCACAGAGCGTTCGAAACTGAACAGTTTGATGACCAGCCACATACAAGAATTTCGAGCCCAGACAATTATGTCATAATTTTAAATTTACTGAAACATTTGTGTGATGTATTTTAAAGTATAACACACGCAAAAAAGATCAATATTACATGGGAAAGCTTAGCTTCTGTTGTAGCGTGTTGATCTTAGAGACCAATATTATATGTGAAAGCTTAGCTTTTCATGTAGCTATACTGTGCACATTAATGTAAACCGTTAACTTTTCCTCTTGTGTGTTCATGCTATGTAACCAGTGATCTTGCTATTGGCTGACTATAACACGTGTCCTGTGCTCTGAATATCTGCTGTCATCGGATGGCAACATCTTGTGGCTTGAGATATGACTGGCTTACAAAAGGACATTGCAACCTCAGTTTCAGCGCTCCTGAAACTAACGTGCTGTGTAATATGAAAAAATACAGCGTATGTCTTGCTGCAAATCAAAGGTCTTTCCAAAACTTCTCTCCCTCGTCTTTTCTTTTTTTTCTGGGAAGTTCTACGCAATTGTATAAAACGTTAACCATTCAAAGGATTGATAAGTTTTACAGTTCCGAGGGAAAATCTACGGAAATCCTACTGTCACTTAGCACAGAAAAAGTGTATTTTCGCCCAGGGAAAAGCATATTTTTTAAATGGGATATCCGGGAGAAATCCGGGAAATTTTTTAGCTTGTCCCCGTATACACCCTGTAAAACTTTTCCATTCCTAACATTTTATCCAGAGCTGCATTGGGCATCTTCAGAGGTGCTTCTGGTTTCACAGTATCTTGCTAACTGAGTCGTCGGACATTGGAGAGAAACATAAACTTTGGGAAAAGGCGTGTTGGAAGTTTACACATCATCAACAGAGAGAATCCTTGTTGCTGTGGTCTTCAGTCTGAAGACTGGTTTGCTGCAACTCTCCATGTTACTCTATGCTTTGCAAACCCCTACACTCCGAAAATTTCTTTAACTTGTATCCTTCTGAATCTACTTACTATATTTATCTCTTCACGATTTTTAGCCTCCCCCACCACCACCGCCATCACAACCACACTTCCCTCCAGTACTAACTAAATTGATGATCCCTTGATGCCTCAGAGTACGTCCTTTCTACCGATCTCTTCTTCTCAGGTTGTGGCACAAATTTCTTTTATACATGAAATTTATTTGCAGTTACAGATATGCACAACCACAGCTGTAGAATGGAATGATGACAATGAAAATTTATGCCGGACCAGGACCCGAACCTGGATTTCCCACTTATTGCAAGCAGTTTCCTTACCGTTCGGCTATCTGAGCATGACTCACTGCCAGAACCAAACTTCCATATGTCGTCAACCGTGTTTGCAACGTACATCCATTATGTACAGTACCGTACAGAACAGACATTTTATTTGAAAGTCAGTTGCTCGGTGTTTGCAGATAAATACAATATTGCAGTGTCTGTGTTATTACTATGCAATGTTCCTTTGGACGTGCATGCATGTCCAAAGGAACAGGCACTGTGGCAACTACAGCCATTGTGAAATACAAGAAATGTATTCGCAATTGCGAATTTGGACAAACAGGACTTGACCCACATGATCTACCTGTCTAATCTTGAGCTTTCTTCTGTAGCATCACAGTCCAAAAGCTTTTATTCTCTTTTTATCTAACCTGTTTATTGTCCATGTTTCACTTCCAAACAAATACTTTCAGAAAAGACTTCAAAAAGCTTAAATCAATATTCTGTTTTAATGAATTCCTTTTATCCAGAAACACTTTCCTTGCCATTACCAGTCTATATTTTATATCCTTTATACTTCGGCCGTTGTCAGTTATATTGCTGCCCAAATAGCAAAACTCATCTTCTACTACAACTGTGCAATTTCCTAATCTAATTCCCTCAGCATCACCTGATTTAATTTGACTACATTCCATTATCCTTGTTTCGCTTTTGTTAATGTTCGCCTTATATCCTCATCTCGAGACACTGTCCATTCTGTTCAGCTGCTCTTCCAAGTCATTTACTGTCTCTGACAGAATTACAATGTTATTGATAAACGTCAAAATTTTTTATTTCTGCTCCCTGAACTAAAAATTCCTACTCCAAAATTTTTCTTTTGTTTTCTTTATTGTATACGCAGTGTACAGATTGTATAGCTCGTTTTTCGACTGCACTGTCCTTTGCCTGCCCTTCGACTTTTACAACTATTGTCTGGTTTCTGTACAGATTTCAAATACCCTCTTGTGCTTCCTGTATTTTACCCCTGCTACCTTCAGAATTTCAATTCCGTCAACATTGTCAAAAGTTTTCTCTATGTCTACAAATGCTATAAATGTGGATTTGCCTTTCCTTAACCTATTTTTTTAATACACATCATAGGGTCAGTATTGCGTCGCATGTGCCTACATTTCTGCAGAATCCAAACTGATCTTTCCCAAGGTTGGCTGAACCTGTTGTTCGTGTAATTCACTCTCTCTCTCTCTCTCTCTCTCTCTCTCTCTTTCTTTTTCCTTCCCTTTCACCTGCTTCATTTGCTGCATATTCTTTGTTATTCAATGATTGTTACTAGGCCTTGTCTTTTTATGTAATTTGATCCTCTACTGCCTTCACAGTTGCATCTCTCAAAGCTACCTATTCATGTTCTATTGCATTCCTTCCCCCTCTTCTAGTCAACCGATGCATAATTCTTCAAGTTGTGATGCTCGTAAGACCTAAAACTGAACTGTCATTTGTGCAAAATTAAACTTACTCATTGATTGATTGTGGACAGATACTGTTCATATATTGCAAAGTTTCATAGCTTTTTGTTCTTAAAATTATCCTCATGTTTATGTATTTTGATAGCTTCTCTATGTAGCCATGGGTAATAGTTTGTCATTGTAGATAAAAGTTCGGTTTTGGAAAACTTCACCTCATGATTTCCTGAATGAAAAGCGTGCTCTGATACAGCTGATATTCCTAATTTTCCTAGCCAGCAAAGACGTACATGTTCCATCAGCCATGTATTCACATTTATCTTGATATTTCCAATATAAACCTTACCATGCGTGCACAGAATTTCATATAACTTACATGTTGACAGGTAACATAGGGCATTTATCCTTTACACGTGTAAGGGTTTGACATATCTTTTTGTTGGTCTAAAAACTGGTATGGTGTCACGTTTCTGCAATATCTTCCCAGTCTGTTATGTTACTTTTTTTGTCAAAAGTGACAAACTGTGTTCTTCCATCTTTGTATTTTATCCTTGTTCTTTGACCTACTGTTATTTGGTTGTAGCACTTTTCCAAACCATAATTGTTCATCTACAAACCTGTACCATCGAGATGGTTTCTTATTTGCTTTTTGTAGAGCTGAGAGTTCGAATTTTTCGATTTATGTTGCTCTTGGACATTCAGTCGACAAGATGCAGCAGAACCATGAGCACTGCTGAAGATGTCCAGTGCAGCTCTGGACAAAATTTTATGAACAGAATATTTCATGGCCCATGACAATACAACATGGATGATTTGCAAACATCTAAATGAAAATGCTATGTATTGATGTGCTGCTGCATGCCAGGATATTTATGGAGACAGTTACAAATGTTAGTATATATTTTATGGGGATGGGCTGTTCCATTTCCTCCCCCTGTAGATTTTTCACGGAGAGCTGCATCAAACCAGTCTCAGGACTGAAGACCACAACAACAACAACAACAACAACAACAACAAATATTGAAGACGTCACTTTGTAGTTAATCATTTACCTCTTTTCTCTGCACGTCTTTTATACGGCACGCTGGTGTGGTAACTTTTATCTGCAGACAGAACCCATGTAATGCCAAAGTTACAAAGATACACACAGGGGATGAATATGCCACTGGCACCCTGGAACTGAAGGGGCTACAACTCAATTTATGCAGCAACAATATTAAATAAAATATATACCACATCATTCCTAACAAGATGACATTCAGTGAAGCATATCAAATGGCATGCTGTCAAACTGTTGATACATTGCAAATATTCCCATGCTTCACCACAGAGTGCCATTCATCATGTTCGCTAAGTAGACCTACTATTATTATAATGGAAGCAATGATGTGGTACGAATGTTTTTACGACTTCTGCTGTATCCGAAAATTAATGTAAACTGTAACACTGTTTTGACTGTGTTTTCTGTACATGACTCTGAAGGTAGGTTTTAATAAAAAAAAGCCGAAACAGGTAATCACATATTAGAATTAATCCCATTTTTCATCGCAGTTTCATATTCAAGATGTACTTCAGTGACTTTTTCCAGCAATATATCAATATTTCTGTGTGATATCCTTCAGTCCTCTGTAGTTTGCTTTCCTTGTAACAATTGAAAGTAACTGTTTGATTTGGATACCTTGTGTAAGTTGGGATGCCTGTTACTTGAATCTACACTAATAAAGGCCTGTATCCTCTACCCTTGTGTGTGTGTGACATCAGTCCCAGTTTCTTCAGTCTAATAAGTTTAACTATCATTGTCGTCCAAGGAATATTTATCTGTAGATTGTACTTTGTAAAACAGAAGCTCTGGTAATAAAGAAGGCTACCAGCTCAGTGTGAACAGTGCCAGCCTTCATGCTTCACAATCCCAATGATGCATGGCTGGTTATGCAGTCAACAAAACTCTACAAAATCCACCTTGGTACCATAAGTCTGAAACCTAGTTTTTGCTTAGTCATCCTGTATAGTCGTGTGCACAATGCCCATCTCTACTCGTGTCTATACCATGCACTGTCATTTAATGAATCTCTGCTAAAGAATCCATATACAGTGGGTTTATATCTTGTACTACAGACCTGTTGACCAGTCTCCATGTGCAAACTGGCTTGCATTCGTGCCACAGCAGTAAGTAGATGACTTGGGGCGACTAATACTGGGGAAAAGAGGTATGGGAGAGAGGAATCTGGGCTTCATGAAAGGAAGAAGCATTGGCAGAGAGAGTAATTCTGCAGCTGATACTACTCCCATGATACATCAATTCGTGGTGGCTCATTAATGTGTTTCATGGCAAATTTATTTTCTAAGGTTGTTGTATTAGTGTGAAATGACAGTGAAATGAAACTTGTATCTCTGTTGTTGTATTTTCATGAAACGAAAAACGTGTGGCAGCTAAATACAAACATTATATTTCTTAAAATTGATGCTGCCTTATGATGAAGACTGTTTTAATGTATTATGTGACCATTTATTTAAACAGGATGTCAGTCAGTATTGTTTATTTTGCTTGTTGTTAAAGCATTAATGTCTCGTACCACTTTTTGAGTACTGCTAATTCAAAGGTAAGCTTTTAAATTGAAGTCTGTGAGTAAGCTGCTATCTGTAAATTTCATTCTCTTCACTGTGGAAAAAATTGCTTGCACATGTATCTAGAACCAAACATTGACATAATTGTATCTGCAGATCTGTCAAGTTGTGGAAAGTTGTGGTGTGGAAAATTATTATAAAAGTCACAAAGATTAATCTTGTTTTGAAACTTGTCACGCAACTGCCAGTCACACTTTAGGTCTAGAAGTAGTAACTAGCTTAGTTCCCACATTGTCAACATCAGCTGAAAAAGGATGTGAAAAGATGTTGAACTTTTTTATTTAACTTTGAAATTATATGAAACAAATCTGTTTCATTAATGAGTATATTAGTTACTGTTCAAAACTCTGCTCTGCTTCCATCATTAAGAATGAGAGCTTGTAGAAATGAACAGTATTCCATTTTATAGCTGCCTGTTCCATGAACAGTTTCACCTCAAAGCTTTGAATGCAATCATACATATCTGAAATTAATCATGTTTTTACCCTGCAATACTAAATTCAAAACATTCATATGGTGCACAGTGTCACAGAGGAGGGCCAGATGTATCCTTCACTCATTTTTCAATTCTGCAACAGGCATATCAAACATGACCATAGTTTACTAAGTTCAAAAAATTTCTCACGAACTTTACCTCAACTCAGCCAGAGTATTTCTGTGTGATAAAGCACATCACTAAAAGTGCTTTACAGGTCTTACAAGAAAACTTTGCACTGGTGATGAGCATGACTGCGGATGAAATTTTTTGTGTGTGTCGCTACACACATTACTTCCCTCATGCTCACAATTTTAGCACATAAATCCTCTTGGTAGAGCATGTAATGTATTGCAAAAATCTCATGTGGAACAAGTAACAATTTTAACATCCCTTATAAAAGTGTCACCAAACCTGTATACCTGTATTTAGGTCAATCACAGCCACTGAGCTGTCTGTTGCCACAGAAGTGAGATTCTTCTATTGCAGACCTGTACTGTCGACACTTCACCCCCCCCCCCCCCCCCCCGCCCCCCCTACACACACACACACACACAAAACAAGAATATCTGCCTTGTTGCAGTGTCTTTCATCGGAACAAAGTCCAGTAGTTCTTTCATAACGATGAGCCTATTATCAAATACACGAATGTAAAGCGCCAGCTTAGCAGTATCAGAAGTGAGTTTGCACTCATCCAGTTCCAAAGAAAATGTAATAATATATATTTGTAATCCATTTCTTGAATTCTGCATGGAACAGTTGGAGGAGAGAGACTTAACTGCCTGAAACTCATCAAATCTCTAGGGAGCTATTGCTTAGCTGCAGCTACTGAGCATGTCTTCATAAACTTTCCTTTAGTGAAACTGTGTAATACTTTGGCAGTATGGGTAGCAGTACGATAGCTTGCTCAAATTGAAGACGCATTTGTTGAGTAGTCCTTCTGAAAGTAAAAATACGTTTTCATAGAGAATAAATTGGGGAAAATACTTCAGACTCATATTTGTCGGCTCCCACATGAAGATGATTTGACTTCAGTTACATAGTTTAACAGAACTTTCTTTAATTTTTGCACTTCCATATTATCTGAGCCTTTACTTTCTAAATGCCCATAATCTTTTCCATGGAAAGTATTGTGTTGTCATTGAAAATTGAGTTTTTTCCATTGTGTATAGAGGTTTGAAGCATACACAAAATGTCTTAAGACACCATTGCATGTCATAAGTATTGTGCATCCTCCAATGACGTGTTGGAGTTCGATGTTAGTGTGTGTTCCCTCCACTTCGAAGTTCGTAACCCGATTATCAGGTTACTTTTTATCAAAGAACTACTGTTTACTTTAAGCACTATGCTGCAAGTATATGTGCTCACGTCTAAGGCTATGCCGAACCTAACTAGGGTCATCACTCTGAAGGCAGCATATTGTTTGCATTTCCCGTGTGCTACGTAATGTCACCTGAACATCCCATTTTATCAGTAATATTTTGGCTCACCTAACTGCCTCCTGAACAGCCATGCTTATTACATTTTATAAAGTATGTATGTGCTAGTGACCCAGTGCTCTTTACCATAGTGTGGTCTGTGGATGATGCTGCACCATACAGGTGGTTACCATCTAGCAACAGAATTCATTTCATATTAACACTTCCCTATTCAAAGTTTCCTTGCTGTTTTTTAAAAGCTAAAGCACTGGTCAAAATAGGTGGGTACATGTTTTTTCATCTGGATAATATTGTCAGCTAATGTGTTTGCAGTAGAGAGAAAAATGAAAAACTGTTGGAAACATAACCATTAAAAGTTATAGTTAGGGGTAAAATAGAATCTCTTTGGAAATGGACTGCATGTAATGGAAGGCTTGGTCCTAGGTGGGTTCCTACACAAACTCTCTGTTAAAACTTGGTATAAGACAAATGTCTTTATTGATGCTGGTTTTCAGAAGTTAGCATAAGCATCCAAAATCATAGTTGTTTTAGCTACAGTCCATGTCACCTAACCATTCAGCTACCTGAGAATGCTTCACGAACAGATCCAAACTTCCATAGGTCATCAACCATGTGTCTGCAGTGCACTCACAGATCTATCATGTAAATTCCCATACTAGGGGGACATTTTAATTAAAAGTCACTTGTCCGCATCGGCAGATAAATATACTGCTGTATCATAGTATATAATGCCATATGTTCTTTGCTCTATTACAAACCACCTCATTCCATATTTTCTTGGTCCATACATTTTAGCCTGAAGTGCCCTATAATTTCACTTATCTTCCTGTTTGCATTTGAGTTCCATATATTGTAAGATCAAAAATGTCATTAGTGCAGAGTGTGTGTGTGTGTGTGTGTGTGTGTGTGTGTGTGTGTGTGTGGTGGTTGAATGTCAGGTGTGCAAGTGTCACCTTTTATCTTTTCTAGTTTGTAGATTACTATTTTGGTTAGTGCTGTTTCAATGACACACAGTGTGCCAAAATGCAGTGTAGTCTCAAACAAAGCTATACGATAAAGTTTTGTATAATATCTATAAAACTAAGTACAAACTTCAGAAAAGTTAGCAGAGAAGCTGCTCTGCTTCTTACTCTGCTTTTCTAGTAGCGGCTGCACAGTGAAGATGGAAAAAATACTGGCTGCTTCTGTGTTTGCATTGAACCAGAAAGTGCATGTAGAAGAAGGGAATACTGTCACTAGTATCTGCTGATATTGTTGAGCTGCCTAAAACCGTTTTGCCTCGCAAATGTGAACGGAAGATATTTGTGCGAGAATTGCAAAGCTTATACGAGTTACCAAATGAGAACATTGATATATTTTGGTATTATGTAAACTGTGTAACCTTTTGAAAAGTAAATGTAATTTTCTTGAGAAAATAAAAATCAATTAAACATTGGTAGTACAGTACAAAATAGTAGTCCTGAGCAGAAGCTTCGGCTTAATTTTTTTTACTATAGAAGAGCCTTTTACAATGAGTTTGTACCAACAAAACAAATAGGAAATGCATGCTTTTATATCAAAGCACTCAACCATTTGATAAAAAGGGTTTTACATGTGTGCTCTGAAGTCCAGCATGCCTGTATCATTCACCACAGTTACGCAGCAAGCTACACTTGATCAGCAAAGGAGTTTTTGGCACAAAGAACATAACAGTATTTTTTCAGCCACACTTCCACCCAGATATAGTCTTGTGAGACTTCTTTTCATTCCCTGGCATCAAATCCTGATCTGAGCAGAAACCACTCAGGACCATTGCAAACAACCAAATGGCAGTCAGGGACACTGAAATTTAACTCCATTGTGTAAACTTCCAGCCCGATTATGTAGTGTGGTGGCAATGTTACACTGTCTGTAAGCACACAGGGAATCAACTTTGAAATCTATGAAATATGTGAACCTATTTTTTAAAAAAAAACCCTGTGTAATTATTATTTCTGGGGCAGAGCCTGTGAATTTCCTGTGCCATAAACATATTTCTCCAAGGATCTTAATGTTCGTTGCATTTAAGAATCCTACTTTCTCTTCTATTTTAAACTGAAATTGTAATACTGTCCTGCAACAGTTAGACATGTTCTCTGTAAGTTATGGATAACTCAAAAGAAATGGGAAAAATACAACAGGAGCAGCAGCAGCAGTGTGATTTAGAAGAAATTACATATTTGGAGGCACAAGGAATGTTGTCTTTTGGAGTATTACTGGGGGGGGGGGGGGGGGGGGGTGGGGGGAATTTTTCCAGTGTGATCGATACAAAAATTTCTTCAGAGACAAATTCAAACATTTGAACATTTGGCATGAAATCACAATTGTCTCACTTTCCCATCAAAGTTCAATATTTTGCTGAAATATGAATGCAACAATAATTTCCTCGCTGCAGTACACATACTTGCCATATTTTTACAATTTATCTATCACAGTTAACTGCAATACTGAATTTTAGTGTCACCCAAGATTCATTATACAACACTTCCAATGAACATTGATTGAAAAATCAAGGTTTCAAGAATGTAGAATGTGGGCTTTTCATTTGGTATGGCTAAAGAATTAGTAAGTTCAGGAGGATACCGCTTGTCTTCTTTTAATTAATTGCTACAGTTTTGTAACATAACTTACTTTAAAATAAAATTGTTTGTTACTTAATAGCAGCAACCTAAATGACTTTCTCCTTAATCTCAGTTTTGCCAATTGTTAGGACTTATTTTGCTGAACAGAAATTCAATTTTGGGGGTATTACACCCACAGATTGTGACTTAAAACTGTTATGGGCTCTGCCATGGTTTTTGCGTAATAGGTATAAATGGAGAAAGGTATTGTATCAGATTTACTAGTAGTTGATACATTTTGCTGCCTCTTTGCAGATAAAAAGAGTCCTGTGAGTGACAGTGATGTATCAAATTCGTGGTGATTTGTGCCAAATCCTACCAGTACTTGATAAACATACATTAGGCTTACAATTATTTTGCATCAGTAGAGTTGTTACCATTCTTTAAAATCGTTAGCTACAGAACATACATATCATCATTTGAGTCAGTTGTTTGTTTGCTCTATTTTATTGGTGGTAAATTAAATTTTAAATAATTTACAGAATGAAACATTTCGGTGACACACAGTTGTTGTTTGTTGGCTGGACTTTGTCCACTCTTCCTTCAACAATATGATATTCAGATGGCATAATTTCCATAATGGGTAAAGGGCACACGGAACATTTGTTTCAGAGAGTAACATGTTGCATAGGTTGCGTAGTGGCATTAACAAATGCTGTTATGTAGGAGGCAGCTGGGAATTCTTTTGATAACCTTTCCGTTTAAAACGTGACAGTATTTTGTTTTCTGATGTAAAGTAATTTCATGTATTAAAAACAAAAAGACGGAGGATGTTAGTGTGATTACTTGTAATTTTTGTAAGTAGGTGGAATATGCGGAAACGCTGGAAGCCACAGATTCGAGACACGTGATTATTTTTATTTACAGAGGCCTGCTCGCAGTGAACTGTTGTCATTGGAATAAAAGGAGCCTAACCCAGCATACATCAGAGTGTCTACAAGACTACTGTGGTGGACACTGAATGAAGATAAATTTCCATCACACTAAAACTGTTTTGGAAAACATGTTATTGTAAAATGTAGATCAGTGCTGAGTGCATTCTTTGTCTGCTGTTTGGAATATAGTGAATGCCGTGTAATGATTGACAGATAAATAAATAGTAAAGCAAACTATAAACCTTTTTTGTTAGGAAAATTTACCAAGCCTTAAATGAGAAGTTTCATGAGATGACATTTGTGGCTAAAGGACATAAAACCTAGCTGAAATGAGAAATTCTGCCTGCAACTAGTACGTGCTCGGAATGCTTATCTCCACTTATTGACGCCGTTAAAATTACACCATATGAATACACGGTCATTGGTGAAATTCGTGTTGCTCTGCATGGGTTTGATGACAGTGGAGGTGGTACCTGATGGTTGATGATCAATTTGAGTTGATTATAAATTTGAATTTATTGAGACTATGATGCAGCTGAATTGCAAGATTAAATAAAAAAATATTGTCTTCCGGAAATGTTAGGCAGTGAAGATAGGTCGTATCAGCTGTTACTAGTATCTATCTGTTGGAGTACCCATACATAATTATTTTGCTGTCTTGTCAACAGAGGGGTGCATCATCCACTGGGATTACGTTCATTTGGTATGCAGACAAGTTGACTTAGTGATCAGGCGAGTTTGGTGCAAAGAAATGTATTTTTTGTTTAGGTTCTACTATTACTGTTAGGTTACTGGACTGTTATATGATGCGGACTTCTCTTTGTTGTGTACATACATGTGACAGGTTAATTAGTTTCAGGTTTTGTAAAACTAACGTATTTGTGAGAGTAGCAGTAGTTACAATGAAGTAATCAAGAAACAAAACTCAGTAGGACTCATAAACTTGGTTAGCAGGAAAACACTTTTGTTATTTACCATCTAAGTTTGTCATTTGTTTGCCTTGGAGCTGAAAATGCAAACAGACACTCTCCATTCCTATGTTTAATCCCTGCAACTATGCCTAGAACTGCTTAAGAGTGGCATGTACAGAACTGCACATTCATGTGATTGCTTTAGTATAGGTGTCATTTTTACAGCTCTAGATTGTGTATGGTTTTTTGAAAAGTTTTAGGAATTTTATTAAAACAGCCTTCTATACTAGCCCATGTTGCTAAAATTCTCAGCTGTTGTTATTAAGTTCATTGAAAGTATGGTGTGCTATATAATAATTGCCCTCATGTCACACTTAGTGTATTTGTTTGCCACTGAACTCATATGACCTATATGAAATGATAGTATCTGTAACACGGGACATTGGAATTTGTAGTACATAATAAAAATCAGTGGTAGCAATTCTTTTGTGTTCATTTGTAATGTTAATAATATATCTTTATAAAACTTGTGAGAAGTAGGTTGTCCAGTTGCTTTGTAGTGAAAGTGAGATTATTGGATTGAGACTTATATATTATATGATAAAGAAAACTAATAATGTGGATGAAATAACATTATCGTACTTTCACCGGTTATTTCCAGTTTGCAAGATGAATTTGATGGTTGTAACTGTCATAAGTGACTACTTACATTTTATAAATAATTTTGTTTTGTGATTAGAAAAATCGACAATTCCAGGCTGCTATACCTAACAATTATTCACCACGTATACTCTCTCTCTCTCTCTCTCTCTCTCTCTCTCTCTCTCTCTCTCCCCCCCCCCCCCCTCTCTCTCTCTCTCTCTCTCTCTCTCTCTCTCTCTCTCTCTCTCTCTCTCTCTCTCTCTCTCTCCCCCCCCCCCCCCCCCTCTCTCTCTCTCTCTCTCTCTCTCTCTCTCTCTGTCGCGCACGCACGCACACACACACACACACACACACACACACACACACACACATTATGTTAACATGCCAATCATAAGGGTTTTAAAAAAGAATACTTGGGCGTGCAGCAGGGTTGTTGGTTGTGTTTTTCACATAATATTTTGACAACTGGTCTATGTAAGTCCTTCAAATGCAGGTGATTATTTCCAATTTTATATGGCTTCCAAAAGAGTAAAATTCAGATATTTGAAATGGTATGGAAAATCATACTAGTGGTAACAGCTCAATGATGACATGGAATAGCAGGAAACATACTAAGTGGTGTATAAAACTCCATGCATTCGAGTAAAGTTTTGGCCTGTGTCTTTAGTTATTGGTTACTGAATTGTAAAGAAATTACAAACTTCTATGCAAAACCTACGGCTGAAAGTAACTTTTGCATGATGTGTCGCTGCTGAATAACAAGCGCAATGAAACTTGGACAATACGTAGAGAGTGCAGTGGATAAGGAAATGGAAAGAAATACACAATGAGAAAAACTGAAAAAAAAAAAAAAAACTTTTACTCAAAGACAATAATTCCATTGAAGTAACTGCAATTTATGATGATGGTCCCATGGACATTACAGAAGGTGGAACATAGTCCGTAATAGGGTGTGTGATCACCACGGGTGGCAGTGGTAATGTGTTCCCATGCTGGTGACAAAGCTGATAAGGAGTTCTTGTGGTAGTGCGTTCCATTCGTACACCAGTGCATTGGACTACTACTGGATGGTCATTGGCGCATGTGTAGTGTGCTCATGCTGCAGTATGTTTCCCAAGCGCATGCTTGATGGAATACTGGACATACCCTCATATGCCAAGACCCGGGAACATGTAATGCACACAGGATCATTGTCAAACATGATATTTTAGTGTTGGGAGGCATAATGTTGCATAAGCGTACTACCCTCCAAATCTTTGAACATCGTACACTCACAGTTAAGGATTATTGTGACACTGTACTCCTCCTGCTTACGCATCTTTCAGGAGTGCACTCGGCCCTGGCTTCATTTTTATGGGTGATAATGTGTGACCACATTGAACTGCACAGCCTGCCTATCCCCTGACTTAAATCCCATTGAGCATGTGCTTATCAACTGTGCTGGTATAGAAATGGAATTCCCTACCATAAGGAATCCTTACCAATTTTTTGGCCAGGATGGGAGCACATTGCAGACCATGCATTGCTATTTGTAGTGACCACACACCCTATTAATCATGTCCCACCTTTTGTTATGTCCAGGGGAACATTATGAATTGTAGTGACATCAGTGTGATTATTGTCTTTGAATAAAAGTGTCATTTCTGTTTGTCTTATTCCATATTTCTTTTGGTCACCTTCTGTAATACACTGTAACAGTTCTTTTCATGTATGGTCCAACTTTCGTAGAGCTGTGTTACATAATGCAATATTTACTTTTGACCTTAAGTTTTGTGCACCTGTGTTACACTATCTTTACTAGTTATAAGGTGATAAATAAATACAAAATGAATATTTAACTCTGTTTGCCATTACATTAGTGTAGCAAGAATTTTGGGCTTCAATGTTTTTAAAATTTGGTAAAGGGTAGGTAGGGTCATGTTATATAAACATGAAGTAGTGTTATTTGTCTTTTCAAAAAAAATGTTTATATCCTTTCCCCTACTGCTGCTACCAAAATGGAATTTGTGAACATAGTTCCTAATATTATTTCATCACGCAACACATAAGTGTTATTACGTACTAAGTATTCATAGTCAACTTTTATTAGGTATATTGCACATTGATTATATTTGTTAATGAGGGAATTATTATATTGGCCAACATATATTGTATTAGACAACTTTTCGTTGATGAGTAAATATTTGTGATGACATGTAAATAATTGTTGTGCTGACATGCTAAGGTACAGATGTTGCTCAATAACATCTGATATATTAACTTTGAAGATGGTTGTACCAGATAATAATTTAGCTGAAAAAACATTGACTTAATAAAACATAAATTTGCAATGTAATCTATTCTGTCTTTCCTATGTATGCAATCTTGTTCATATCTGTTGATATTGCTTATTAATTGACTACATTGATTGTCCAGTGGTCAAGACAGGGAAGTGTAATGTAAAGATGACAAACTAGTATTTGGATAAATCACAACTCGATTACAGCCTCTTAGTTTCCTAGAGCAGCTCATAATTTTCCAAAATACCTCCTAACAAATAGTTAAATTTGAGTGCTGCCATCTTGTTCCTATGAAATCTGTGGGTAAGGAAAAGCTCTCTTTTACAAGTTGCAGGAACCAAGTGATATTCTAATAGTGAATGAAATGTATCAAAATGACATGTTTCCAAATCACATTTACTACTATTTGTGCGAGGGTTTTTGACTGTCCACATCTTCATCTTAATGTCACATCCGGTTTATCCTGCGACTCTCTAAACTTTGCTTTGTCCTCATTTTGGAGCAAAAGTCTTCCTTTGCCTTCTCGTTATTCTTCCAGTCAGATGCAATTGAAGTTCCAATACCAAATTCATCAGCAGTGTTTTCAACACTTCCCCTAAATCCATCATATGCAGTGCCTTCTTTCTCTTTGATGTCATTTTGAACTTGCCTCAAACAGTCCTTTACAACCTTGTGTTATCTTGTTAACTGACACTGTGCCATGGTCTGTGTGATGGTTGGCTGAATTTTTAATTTAATGATGGCTGTTGTCAATTGTTGCTGCTATTACTTCTGAGTATTAAAGGATGAGCGGTCAATTTGCAAAATAGTCTTGATGTAAACTTAGGAACTACTGTGTAGTGTTACTTGTCTGCATAGTTTTAAGTACCAGAATCAAGGAAAATTTATTGGTAGAAAGCTTAACTAGCCAAAATATATGATACCGACTTTTAGGAGGACTGAGATAGTTGTGATGCCACACATGAAAAGTTTGTGTGCATTACAGTGAATGCTGTGTTAAATCTTTTTTTCTTTCTTTCTTTTTTGTCTAGAATTTTGTATTTATTTGGAGTGTATGATTTTTCAACATTGACTATTTATTTTACTGGAACTGTTTACCTGTCATTTATATGTTCTATCAAAAGTAACCTAGGAAGTGCAAATTTTGTGCAGAAGAATAAGGTTCTTATGGTTGAGGTTCATTTATTTTTAATTCCATTCACCCCTTTGGTCTCTGACAGTGAATTTTTCATACTCACTAAGCTAAGTTGACATCTCAGTCAGTCATTTAATATTTCATATAGATAGCATTAAAATCTCAGGAAACAGATTACCATACTGACACATGCAGATGGAAAAATGAAATCATTCTGTCATTATCCATGAATGATTTAAGGAAATATTGAAAATCAGAATAGATATAGGACGTAACCAACCCTGATTCTAATTCTCAGTAGTATGATACTTACGTGCTGTACATATTTTTGCGTGGTAACTGCATTTAGCTCAGTGTCACTCACCTGAAATGAAATGCTGCTGCTGTGAACAGGAGTGTACCGATTAGCATTCATTTTTTCCCTAAAAATTCTGAGACATGCACCTTACAGAATTTACCTGTCATTGATATGTATTGAAAGTAGATGTTGCAAAAGTACATTATACTATACTAACAGTTTTGATTGATATGCTCTATGAAAACTTTGTCCATTTTGTGTTTTTCACGTGATTGGCTGGGTTGGTGAAGCAGTTGCCTTTCAATCGTTCAGTGTCTCCTTCCTGATACTATTCTGATATATTGGGAAGTAATTGCATGTTTAAATATTCAGAATTGTGCATTCTGAATGGTGGAAGAATGTCAGAGATACTTAAAATCACGACACCATAACACTGTGACGTGCTGCATTCTTTACAGGAAACATTTCAGTGATTTAATTTGGATGTTGTGTATTGGATATAAAAAATTACAAGGGTTGTCCAATAAGTAAGTTTCTCTATGTTCTTTCTCAAAAAAATAAACTATGTCCTTGGTGTGAAGGCTGGCGAGTTCAACTTTGTGTGTTGACAGTGCTCACACTGTCGTACAGTGCATACTGCAGTATCTTATCAGTTAGAATGGAGTTACTGCAACATAGTGTGTACACTTGTCAGCTGCATTCTGTCATCCCCTCGCCCCGCCACCTCAAAACAACTGTCCAATTCCATGTCCATTGGAAGTTAACCTCTCTCTGTGGGGAAGGCTGTATGAGCATACAATTTGATGTTGGAGTGTAATGTTTGTGGAAGGGCACAAAGATGCGCGTGACGAACAGCACACAGGAAGAACCATTGCAGCAACATGTGATGTCATTATTGCAATTAACATTATTGTGGAAGACAGTTGTTGCATTACCATTAACAACATTCTAGTGCAGCTATGTATGAGGGCTGCAATTGAACACTTGCCCTCGCAAAGATCAGACAGACCATCTTCACTACCGCAAAGTCTGTGCAAGATGGGTGACCCGTTTGCTGAGTGCTGCCCACAAGTGGCAGTGGTTGGATTCAGCCATAATGTTTCTGGAAATGTCAGTGTGTGGGAGGTAGGATTATCAAACGGCTTCTCTCTGCAGATGAGACAAAAACATAAGGGAATTATGTGGAAGAAACATGGTGAAAGTGCCCCAAAAGAGGCAGTGATCACACATTCGACAGGGAAAGTTATGTGGCAATCATGCCTTGGGACTTTAGGGGCTATACTTGTTCACCACACCTGCCTTGCAGCGCCATTATGGGGACAGGCTTCATCCCCACCCAGGAGATTGGGATGCTGACATTTCGTCAGGTCCCTGACATTTCGTCAGGGCCATAACGACCATGATGTTGAGGGCCCTCGCCTCAAATAATCAAATAAACAGCTTGTTATGAGTGCAGGACCCAAGCTTGTACAATACTGGTCAGGAAAAACTTGTTGCATTACGAAAAGTGATTGGAAAAACATGGTGACTAAGCTGAAAAGTAAAAGCAGCATTGTATGTCATAAATAAAATTATTTCAGCATGATAAATTGTGTGAACTTTCTCTTTTCTAAAATAGGGTTACTTACTTATTTGACACTCTTTGTGCGTTGGAAAGGCCAATAAATGAATTGATGGAGTGGCTTGACATAAATAAATGTGCAGACTGTAATTTGTACGACCAGCCTTTGAATGAATGCTACACTTTTCACCTCGTGCCATGACTTGTGCTTGGACATGACAGTTTTTATAAATAAATAATGTTTGGAGCTATGGTGAGTGAATGATATTTTAATTACTAATTTACTCCTCCATTCTATTAAAATCTGGAAAATCAAACCAAACATGATTCCACTTTGGGTTACACTTACAGTAGGTCAGATGGTACCTCCCATATGAGAGCAATCTACATGTTTACAAGCTTTAGAGCTTTCTTGGTGTGAAACTTATTGGGAATTTTTCCACTGAATTAAATTTTGGTTGAAAATCGTGATTGTTGATTATGATTAATAAAAATAGTGTTATTTGAGTTTATACAGAAATTATTGTTAAAAGGTAAATCTGTAAGAAAAAAGGAATAAAGGTTGAAAAGCAAAAAACTGCATTTCTCTTCTACTAATGTCTATTTCGAACAATTTTTCGGCTTATTGGGCTATTTTTACTGAACAACTGACTATTGTCCACAAGAGACACTAGTGTCTAGGAAATCATACATTAGAAACACAGATACTGTCAACACAAATAATCTTTGGTTACAATATTGGAGTGTGTGTGTGTGTTGAAGTATCTGTGGTTATTATGTTTGGTTTTCTATCCACCAGAGTGTTTTGTGGGCACCCAGTAAGTCAAAAACTGGTTTGAAATAAGAAAATTTTAGTAGAATAAAAATGCAGTTTTTATTTTTCAACCTTAAATATGAAATTTATCAATCAAGGAGTGACAGAATAATCCGCAAATAAAGTGTTAATTTTTGCAGTGTGTTTCCTGAGTTTAACTGCTCTTAATTTGGGCGAGAAATAAGTTGATAAAAATGGAACAATTACAAGTAATTTGGGAAAAGTACTGTATGATATTTATATGATGTACATCTATATGAATATGTCGCAAACTGCTGTGTAGTATGTGGTGGAGGCTACTCTGAACCACTACAAGTCATTTCCTTTCCTGTTCCACTCAAAAACAGAGCAAGGAAAAACGGCTGTCTGCCTGCCTCCATATGAGCTGTAAATTCTCTTATCATATCTTTGAGGTGCGTAGTCAAAATGTGTATTGGTGGCAGTAGAAGCCTTTCTGCACCCGGCTTCAAATGCTGGTTTCCTAAAGTTTCTTAATAGTATTCCTTGAAAGAATGTCACCTTCTGTCTAGGGATTCCCATTTGAGTTCACAAAGCATCTCTGTTATACAAGGGCTATCCACAAAGTACATTACGTTTTGAAATTAAAAATAAATAAAGTATTGGAAATTTTTTTTATTATATACAGATGAAAGCCACACTTAAATACTACTTTTCTACATAGTTGCCATTTAAATTAACGCACTTATCGTAGCGATGGACGAGCTTGGAAATTCCTTCGTCGTAAAATTTGGTCGCCTGTGCCTTCAACCACGTGGTTACCTCTTCTTGAATCTGTGCGTCGTCATCAAAACGCTGCATAGCCAACCACTTCTCCAGTGTTGGGAATAAGTGGAAGTCGCTCGGTGCCAGATCGGGACTGTACGGCGGATGAGGAAACAACTCCCTCTTAAAAGATTCGAGAACTTCACGAGTGGCATTTGCCGTGTGGGCCTGGGCGTTGTCGTGAATCAGCAAGATCTTTGAGACCAACTTTCCCCTGCACTTGTTTTGTATTGCTCTTCTGAGGTTGTGCAGCGTTTGGCAATACCTTTGAGAGTTTATTGTAGTGCCTCTTTCTAGGAAATCCACAAAAATCACACCTTTTCTGTTCCAAAAGACAGTCGCCATCACCTTCCTTGCCGACATTGCATGCATTTCTTGGGTTTTTGTGGGGAATTTGTGTGCCCCCACTGCATTGACTGCAATTTTGTCTTGCAGTTCACATGCTTAACCCATGTTTCGTCACCAGTAATGATGCGATCCAGTAATGAGTCGCCATCTTTCTCGTAAGCGTCCAAAAACGTTAACACTGCAGCCATTCGCTGATTTTTGTGAATCTCTGTCAAGATTTTTGGTATCCATCTTGCATAAAACTTGTGGTAACCAAGCTTTTCGGTAATGATTTCGTGCAACAAACTTGGCGAAATTTTTGGAAAACTCATAGAGAGTTCCGTTATTGTGAAATTACGGTTTTCATGGACCGCGGCATTGACTTTTTTGACAAGTTCGGCAGTCACTATGCTGGGTCTTCCACTTCGCTCTTCGTTGTGAACGTTAGTTCGGCTATTTTTAAATATTATGACCCATTGACGCACTCCACCTTCAGTGATTATGTTGTCCCCATACGCTTCACAAAGCTGCCGATAGATTTCTATTGTTGTACAATTTTTTGCAGTCAGAAACCTTATTACAGCAAGCACTTCACACTTGGCGGCATTTTCAATTTACGCTGACATTTCAAACTGTCACAGTAACTCAACGGAGTACAGCACGAACGTCTCACTAGCACGGCAGGATGCTGACTGAGCGGCAGAATGCCATGACACCAAGATGGCCGCGCTAGCTCCGCCCCTAACGGACACAAACGAAAACGTAATGTACTTTGTGGATAGCCCTCGTAGTTGCTTGTTGTTTGAACGTACAGGTAACAAATCGAGGAACCCGTCTTTGAATTGCTTCCTTTAATCTGACCTGATGCTATTCAGAAACACTCGAGCACTACTCAAGAATGGGTTGCTCTAGTGTTCTATATGCAGTTTCCTTTACAGATTAACCACACTTTCCCAAAATTCTTCCATGTAACCAATGTCTACCATTTGCCTTCCATACTACAATCCTTGCATGCTCATTCTGTTTCATATCGCTTCCCAATGTTATGCCTAAATATTTACTTGACATGACTGTGTCAAAGAACACAATACTAATACTGTATTCCAATATTACGGGTTTGTTTTTCCTGCTTGTCTGCATTAACAAATATTTTCTACATTTAGAGCCAGCTGCTATTCATCACACTAACTGGAAATTTTGTCTAAGTCATCTTGTATCCTCCCATAGTCACTCAGTCTTGTTGAGTAGAAAATTCATTTAGTTTTAACGGAAGGTAGGAAATTTTGTCGACTGACTTACCAAATTATGTTCACATTCCTGTGTGCTGTGTTAGAGATACATTGGTTTCATCACTTTGTGGTTTGCTTTAGTTAGAGTTGCAGGGAAATCTAAATGAACTGCGTAACTATTGAGTTTAAAGAATCTGGAACGTATTGGGTAAAGCTTATTTTGAGTGGTGTTTATAACTGCAAATAATAATATTTCTTTTTATACAGAAATTATATTGCCTGATGTTAAAGTTTTTCTCAATGTTTTAGAGAGATAATTTACTTGTGAGATTCACGTTTTCTTCGGCAAAAATTTTCCTTTGTTGTCCCTCAACTATGAGGAGATACTCAACTAGAGAAAGGTGGTTATTAAGTACTCTCCTGAATGCGTGCGGACACACACACACACACACACACACACACACACACACACACACACACACACACACACACACACACGGTACATTTGATAAGGTAAATTTGGTTTATGAAAAATGGTTTATAAAGTCAAGAATTGTTTACATTGCTTCAGTTAAATTTGTGTAGTATGGAATTTTTTGTCACGTCTGTGAGTAATTTACAGCATGATGAAAGATACGTCTGTTTATCACTAAATAAAGAACTAGAACTGGTTATTGTAGGACATGTGAAATGTGTAGAGGGGATATCTGTAGATAGGAATGTTGCCTTCTTAACTTCACAAGTTTTATTTTCTGTGTGTACTGTGTGACTTTGATATGTATAAAATGATTTATTTATGAACGTACTCTTATACTGTGTAGGGCAGTTTGAGTATACATTTGTGTAACTGTATTCCAGTATACATTCATAGAAACGTGAAACTCTGTTTCAGGCTTTTCAGTATGTAGGTAAGAACATCAGTAAACATAATTTCATCCCGTAGTTCATTGATACATACTGTGCCGCGTCCAAATAAAGTTGCACTGTGTATGATGCATAGTATATAGCAGTAGTCACCAGAGTTTTATGTGACATGATCTTGATATTAGATGTAGATAAATGTCTCCTTATTTATGTTTTGCATATGTTAAAAAATGCCAGCTGTCATGTAGAATTTGCTATTTATGTGACAAGAATTTGCATGAAAAGTATTTCTTTTTCTTTCTTTTTCACTTAATAGGTTGAATGAGATTTTATAAATAATAATGTGAGGACTTGTGGATGTGCAAGTGATTTCATGGCTATACTATGGTACAAGATGAACTATAAATGTCGGACAATTTGGATTTGCTATTAGAGGGTTGATTTTGTTTGCGCTTTTATGTGATTGGCATAAAATATTGTGATAGGCTTCTTTTATAGTTTTATCTTTGTTTCTCCTTTCTTTATTCCATTTCTTGCATACGAGTGATGAAAACCTTAACTTACTCTTGTTCATTCATTCTATTTAGCTACTAGTTATTGTGCTTTAGTGGTTGGTGTTCTCCCCCCCCCCCCCCCCCCCCCCCCACCCCTCCCTCCTTCTCCTACTCCATCCCCAATCAGGAAGCAGTGATCATAAATGTAAATTGGTAGTTGGTTCCAAGCAGAAATATAGAGCACAATTTTATGCCATCACATATATTGGCCACTGCTTATATATCTTAGAATGAAATTTGATGGAGATAATGACAGAACAGCTACAACAAATATGTGTAGTGCTTCTGCATGACCAGACTATTTCCATTATTTCTGCACAACATATCTTTAAACTGTAATATACTCAATATTTTTGTAGATATGGAAAAGTAAAATATGTGGTATATGGTGAAATGTATTTCAATACTTCTAATTTGTGTATTTTGCTGTTTTATTTGTGAAAAATGATTATTTTCATGCTCAGATTTCTTCCTGGTCATTGTAAGTTTGCATGCTTGCACTATGTAGTAATCTAAAATAAGCAGCATTTCACAAATGTTACAAGTGTTAGCATTATAAGAAGATTCTTGTATTATTTCATTGTCAGTAATGTAATTATTTCACCATGTGTTATCAAAGGAAAGAAAGAGTTACATTTGGTAACATAATTTGATTCTGAAAGATGTTATTTCATAGTTAACCCACAAAAGTAACATTCCAGGCACTGCTCTGTGCAAGACATTAGTCTGGTCTTAGTAATTAAGTATGTCCAATGCTAAGAAATCTGCTTTGCTTGTCAGGCACTGTCCTGCAATCTCCCAAGTCACAATGTACTAGATTTCTTTAAAAACTAATAAAAATACTGTTCTTTAGTCATTGTGTTGTATGATTTTGTTAAGACTGTGATACTTATCTAGTCACCATATGTTGAGCTTGGAAAATTCACTCTCATTTGCTCACTCATGTCTGGCTGTATCAGTTGAACAGCTGGAAAACAGTACTTCCTTAGGCTTTGACGTTTTTCTACATCAACTGTAGCTATCATCTGCATAGTCCATTTTCTGCAAAATGTTGTTTGTAGGATACCTTTAATTCACAGATGTAGGAAAGTATATAAAAATCTTAAAACTGTTTTCCTGGGTTCTTGAGGTACGTGGTAAAGGGCAAAAATTGGAAAAATTCCTAATAAATTCATAAAATACTTACTTTTGTTCTGACACCATGCAAAAGAAAGTTGTGGAACAATTTTCCCCATCTCTGGCACTGATTACAAACTTTGTTCTCATTCAAACATACAGAGATTACATATAATTTTTTGTTTGTTTTCAAAATGTTGCATTGCATATTTTCTTTCAATGTCTTTAGGTTGCAGCTCTGCCTAAAGAGGAAGTAGAGCTGGATCCACCTACAGCAAAAGGAACAAAAGGGAAGAAAGCTCGTGGCAGCTCTTCAGGAGCTGTTCTAAGAGGTCGCCCGTCTTCAAGCAGTAGCAACAGTGGTGGACCAACAGTTAGCTCTAGTGTATCAGCAGTTTCCTCCTCACCCAAAGCTCCTGCACAATCAACAGTACAGACATCACCTGTTGCCAGTTCCACAGGATCTGTCCACCTTCCCCTTGGCACACAACCTCCTCTCCCTGTACCAGGAAGCACGGCTACTACTACTGTGCCAGCTAGCAGTAATCTGCCACATGGGACCCACAATTCATTGCCCAAGCAGGTAATTTTATTATTTGTAGTCTTTGTTTATATGAGTGTCTGAAATTATTATAACTTGTGGTTTTGCCATATGTAAAGCTGATGTCTAGTTGACCTGAGAACAGCACTATTCGGGGAAAAAATGGAATTGAGTTTCAATATAAATACATTTTTTTAGCGTACTTTTCCTTATGTTGCTGTAACAGTGTCTGTTGAAGTGAAAATTATGTTGCATGCAAAGTTAACAAATCCCCAAGGTTTCAAACAACTGCTATAATTTGGAGCTGTGATGTGCAGGATAGTTGGTGTTCAAAGGTGTTTTCTTTATACGTATAATCAGTTTATGTTGTTATTGAATAAATCTTTGATGCTCTTGTATGTATTGGCCTTTTTTGACATACCTAGAGGGTTATCTGATGGGAAGTATTGCATACATTTTCAAATAATTACAAGCAGCCTGTTAAAATTTTGTACACTGAATCATAGATAGGCCATGGTTTTACCAAGGCACTGTGTGCCTGCTTCAGCGATTTTTGTGGAACAGTGGCAGCACAGATATCTTGCAACATCACTATATTCTGATTATTACAGCTTAGCAGTAACATCATTGTCTGCGGATCGCCCACCACAAGCATTTTACAATGATAGTTTGAAAATTTCTGAGAAAGAAAAGGAGAGAAATGACTTAACTCAGTGAAACTTGTATTATTTTTCAGTATAGTCTCCCTGTACACTAATGCACTTGGTCTAGCAATGTTCCAGTTCCTTGATCCCATTTGAAAATTAGATCCCTCCATGCGTACAAAATATGTCAACTTCAGCTGCCAGTTATTCATTTGAAGAGAATCTGCATCTGCTGAGGAAAATTTTGATTTTGGGCAAGAGGTGGAAGTCTGAAGAAGCCAAATCAGGTGAATAAGGTGGTTTGGCAGTAGTTCATATGTTAGTTCATGCATTTTTGCCATGCCAATGATACTTGTATTTGAGTGCATATTGTCTTAATGAAAGATGACTTTCTCCCGTGCCAAACCTGACCTTTTTCACATATCTTTTTCTGTAGATGGCCAGCGGGTTAGCGTAGCATTGTCCCATAGTTATTTGACCAACTGGAAGATAATATATCAACAGAATCCCGTTAGCACCTCGGTAAATCAACGCCATGACATTTCAAGCTGACTGTATTGTCTTTGCTTTCATTGGTGGTGGTGAATGAACATGTTTCCACTGTTTTGACTTGTTTTGCCTCTGGGATATAGTAGTGGATCCAAGTTTCACCTGTTGTCACAAACCAGTGCAAAAACTCTTGTTGGTTGCTCTGAAAACTGGCCAAATATTGTTCAGACATTTCCATTGAGGTGCATGCCTGATTCTGCATTAAGAGTTGCAGCCCCCATCTAGCAGGTAATTTTCTCATATCTAACTCCATTTTTAAAATGTGATATGCCCATTCAGATGGCATCACATAGCTTCAGCAGTTTCTCACACATTCAGCCTGGATCATAATCATTTTATGCGCTTTCGCAGTAATTTGTGGGGTAGCGGTACATTTTAGCTGAACACTACAAAGGCTAACTCAGCTAGCCCAACCAAATTTAAACTCATTGATCCACTTGGCAACATTTGAATATGAAGAAGCAGAGTCCCCCAGTGTGTTCTGAAAATTGAATTAATTTACTTTGCTTTTGTACCTTTCTTTACAAAGTACTTAATCATTGCTTGAATCTGATTTTTCCCATCTTTAACAATCACTGCATGGAAACAACAGCAGAAAGACATCTATCCACATGACAGCTCTCTACCAGAGCACTGATGCGTCATGTGTTTACTCGTAAAGGACGACCTATTATTATGCAGGAACTAAGTCGCACAAATGCTGACATCAATGGTGATTTCGCAAACTTAACCAAACTGCCCTCATAGGCAGTTTTCAGTCACACTGTCTCTTATGTACCACTATTAGTGATTCTGTTGTGTACGTGCTCCACTGAAGAATTGCTGTGAAAGCATGTGCAAGTTTTCTGGCTGGGAGTGCTGTTGTCTGTCTTCAGCAAGATAAAATTTGCTTCCACACTTAAACTGTTTTCCCATTGAATGTATATTTTTTTCAATTTAGTGATGTAACATTGGATTCACACTCATACAAAACAAATTTAAAAACTTATTTTGGTGTAGGCTGTCATCAGTTTATTTAAACTGATCCACATGATTGCCCAGCATATTCTTCAACAAAGCCATTGCTGATTCTTTCCAAACTTGTGTGAATGACCCCCCTCCTCCTCGCCCTTCAGTGTCAATTGAAAACTAAATCCTAATATAAAACCAATTTTGGTCTCCGTAGGTTTATGTGGCTCTTGTTTCTTATCTTGGGGAGTGAACTTATTAACCCTTTGACTGCTGGAGGCGCACCATCTGCTTGGCACACTGAGGTGCTGTGACGTGCGGCGTAATCTGGCTACCTGCGCTAAGTGCCTGTTCCTCAATCCGCAGCCAGAACTGGAGCGGCCCACACTGCTTCACCTGCCCTGTGCTGAATATTTCTGGAGTGACAACGATTCCAGGCGAAACACTGTGCCCCCTCATGACTGATACAGAATAAATGTTCTCACTACAAAGTTTCTCTGCAGATGAGTTACTGCAGAATCAAACTAAATCTTTAGAATTATTTTCTGCCACTAAGAATTATATATTGCTTGTAGTTTTTTGCATGATTTTTGTAGTTCATGCCGAAAGAGATTTGTCAGCTTTACCTCGGTAGTTTACTGTACCGTCTTGCAAACCCGTTTATAACATCTGAATTTCTCTATGGGTTCCTCACTATACTAACTCAAGAATGAATAATATGAACCATACATTACAGATAACTGTACATTGTTTTTGTAGTTCAAAGTGTTGTATTACTTAGTTTATAGGAGAAAGTGACATACAGGTTATCATTCATATCGCACTACAATATCGGAATTTACTGTGAGCAGCAGTAAGAACAATTATACTCATTTTGTGACTTGTTAGGAAATTTCACACAGCCTACTATTTGTTTCTGAGAATACAATAAACTGAGTGCTTAGTCATCCGCTGTCAGATTCTTTACCTGTAATAGGTACACTGTGTAAAGTGTTCCATCCAGGTACAGATGCAGCTCTCCTTTGCTGATGGTAATAGGTGCTATTATAATTTGGAACCCCGGAAATGACTGACTGTTTTGCCACAGATATTATTTTTTCTTGTGCTGTACTTGTAACTGTTGCACATAAGTACTCAACAAATTTTCCAACATTTGAAAGCTGTGAAATCTCTGTCTTTTTCTTAACGCATTAAATTCGCTTATAGAGAAGATTCAATGTCATGAACTGTAAATTTAGGAGTTCCCTTTACGCTTCGTGAATGTATTTTCCATCCTTTTTTATCTGGGTTCTGGACTGGCACTGGCAAAGTTAAAAATATAATTTTATTTTGTTTTTTCTTTTTTATAATTTTTTTAGTTTTCAAAGCTTTTTCTGATATCATTGTTGCATTCGTTCTGTGCTGCGATTAGTAATTCCTTTTCGTGTGGTAATTTTCAAAACAGGGTAGGACACACAATGGTACCTTGCAAGTGTTACATTCAAACCTGCTTTCTCGACAAGTTTCTGCTTCCAGCAAACAATGAATGTTAGTGTTCTTTTCCTTGGAATGCTTACTTGTTATAATGTTTGGAAAATGCCTTCCCACAAACCTTAGAGGATTATCATCAGAACACCTTCCCCTGCTAGCTTTTCTGCACTCTGATGCATATGTTTCCATAAGTTCCCTTGCCAGTGACAGATGAAACTCTGCTGTCGAAATTTTACGACCTGTTAGTGATCTGCATAGGACAGGAGCATTTAAAACATGCAGATAAAGAACGTGGAGAAAGAACTTCTTATACCACTTGATTGTTTTGTGTATACATCTGACAGGGCTAAGCATTGTATTAGTGCACATAAATTGAATATCTCCTCATTTCAGTTTCTTCTGAAGTTGTGGCATGTTGCGTGTTTTCGTACGGACAGTACTACATGCGTTCTTCCTGTTACTGTGAAGCCAGGAAAATAAGTCCGGGCTTTAGTACCAATTATCAGGGTAGAGGGTATGTCCACATCCTAAATATGGCCTTATCATTCTGACATAGTGGCTACTATGTCACTACTTTCCTCCAAATTGTGAAACTCAGTTTCTGTTGACGTCCTTGTATAAACAATAAAATCTAAGACATAGTCAGTCTTGCAATCACATAACACAAATGTTTTTATTATTCCAAATTTACTCCTTTTCGATGAAATGAAAGACAAAGATAAGCGTCCTTTGAATAATAACAAACTTTCATCAATGCAGAGTTTCTGATGTGGATTAAATGCACTATGGAAAGCTGTACGAACTTTATCGACGATGTTCCTAATTTTTAATAATCTGTCTCCTCCAGTATTGGCAGAGTTGTCACTGAAATGTAATATTTTCATAAGTAACAAAAAGTGGTCTCTTGACATCAGTTCACTAACAATTGGAGTATTTAGAACAACATGTCTGGTCCAGTACTAGCCAAGTTTGTTTTTTCACATGAGTCATCAGAAGACAAACAGCTATGAAACAATACATTTCTTTCAATCCAGTATCTGTCCACTTTGATATTTGAGAATGCACTGGTTCTGGAGTGTTCTCCTTGGTGAATAAATAAAACTAATTTGTTTCTGCAGTAATATATTTCATCAGTTCTTCTGTAAAGAATAACATCAAAACTGACAGAATGCTTGGCTCATTTACTACTTGACACACGTCCTGATAGCGTATCATGAAGTGCGCGATTAACTGGTCGAAAATTATTTTATTTCCAGTCAAATTAATCACTTAAACATGATTTCTTCGTAGGCATTTCACTATCACTCTCTGAGTCTTCAGAATCAGAACTACTAACATCTCTTGTTGAAACACAAGACTGCATTGACACCCCTGTTGATGTGGACAGTTTATGACTACAGCTTTCCGATTCTGTGGTAGCTATCACTTTCGTCAAGATCAAGTAGTTCATTTTCACTGTCGTTCCTCGTAAGAATCTCCATGATTTCTTCCTCAGTGCACCCACGTCGTCTTGCCACTTTCTTTGTAAAATGCAGGACGCGAAGAGCACTAAAGTAAATTCTGATGAACAGTGAACTGTAGTGCAAAGCCTAGGCTCACAACAGACAGAGAATGGGACAACAAGCTAGCAGCCAGAACTGCAAAAGGCTACTGGGGCGTGGTGCAGGAAGTCTGCTGTGTGAGTTATCTTGTCACCAGCACTTGGGTAGTGTCGCGTCTATACTCGTCATCATCGGTCAGGGGACAGAAAATTGGTGCGACTTAACTCATCAAAAGTGCTAAGGGAAAACCGGCGGCTGCAACTATACTCGTCAGTAGCACCCAGGAAGCAGCAGGCAGCATGGCGAGTAAACTTGTCAGCAGCAGTCAAACAGGGTGAGATGATATAATAAGTGCATGTTGCTTTCACACAGTCCTAAATTCATAGTAGGAATGGTGTTCTCAACCAAAATCTATGAAATTTTGGAAAATAGCATAAGCACAATGAACTTTAAAATTTTAGCCTATATTCACATGTTTTATGTTAATGGAAGTTCCGTCTTTTCCTTGGCTTTTGGGCTGATATTATCCTCATATGCAGTATTATTTAATGTAATTTTCGAATACTATTCTTCACTCATCAAATTTTCAACTTGAAAATATTATTATCCAGGACTGAAGTTACTATTTCAATGACACGTCAATTTTAAGGTGACAGCTCCTGCTGGTGCATACCATGGTCAGTCAGCAGTCGTCACATCGTTGGATGTTCAGCCTCAGAGTACTGGCCAGACTGAGAATCAGTCATCAGCTGTTATTCCTCCTTCACAACCTGCAAAGGTACACTTAGAAAGTAGATTAGAGCATTGAAATATATCGTTGTAAATGTTTGCTAAACTAAGTTTTAATTCAAAAAGGGCTTTGATAACAGTCTGTTTTGACTAAAATTCTCTTTATTTATAATGACTTTGTAGTGTCTCACTGTATCTGTTGATGGTGGCTTGTATGTGAGCTATTACAAACAACAAAGTAGTAGTATGGTCAAATTAAGGTCAGTTTAAGTGGACTGAATAGTAACACAGGCATAATTCAGATTCTTTATTGCTGTTGACCACATACAGTAGAATAGGCTTTTACAGTGATAGTAAGATACAAATATTGATCACATTATATGTGAAAATTAAATAGCTTACATACAGCTATAATCTTAATTATTAATATCAACAATGTCAATATCAAGAACTCTTTTATATGATAACATGGTTTTTTGTTAGCCAGTCATATAATTTTATTTTGAACTTTTTTAAAGGCAAGGATCGAGTGGCAAGAGGAAATTTGTTAAAAAATTTTGAGGGCATTTGCTTTATGGGAATTTCCTGTTATTGCTAGTCTGTGCCTTGGAATGTCAATGTTTGCCATAGTATCACGTTTGTGAATTGTTTCCCTGCCAATACCTTCTTTAATGCTATTCCTGACAAAGAGTGCAGCCTCATAGATATACAGATTCACCACTGTTCGTACCCTAAGCCTGATAAAAAGAGGACGACAGTGTTCTACAGGACCAACATTACACATTACAAGAAGTTACTGATACGAGGTGAATGTCCCCATATGAGTAGTCCATATGATATATGTGATTGAAAGAGTCCAAAATAGGCTATAAGGAGATAATTATTATTGACCATCTCTCTCTGTTTCCACATGAGGTAGGTCACTCTTGAGATTTTTTTGCAGATTTGGCTTATATGCTCTTCCCAAGTTAGTTTAGCATCAATATGTATTCCTAAAAGCTTGACACTTTCATTTTCTGTATTCTTAGATAATCATAACATAAGCTTTTGGGTTTTGTCTGGATTACACACAAGTTTATTGGCTGTGGACCAATTTAATGCAGGGTCAAGAGTTTCATGTATGATCTTATCAAGGGTTGGGATGTTATGGTGTGAAGTAAGCAGAGTTTTATCATCTGCGTAGCAGATTACACTGTGATACAGAATGGGGCAGGTCAGTGATAGCGACTATGAAAAAGAAGGGGCCAAGGACAGAGCCCTGTGGCACACCTGTACCAATTTCTATTAAGGGAGAATGCTTATTTCTAATTGAGACAAACTGTCTTCTGTTGGTCAAATAGGTAGAAAATATTGCTAATGTAGATTTTTGTACACCATAATACTCCAGTTTTGTTAGTAATATGTTCAAAGGAATGCAATCAGAAGCTTTACTTACATCACATAATACAAGTGACACCATCTTCTTATTTTCAAAAGCTGTTCAAGTCTGATCAACAATTTCCAGAACAGCTGCAGTGGTATTTTTACCTGGTCTAAATCCATATTGATTGTTGCAAAGCAGATCATGCTTTTCAACATAATTGCTTAATTGAAAGTACACGAGTGATTCAGTTATTTTTGAAAATGTTGGCACAATAGATATTGCTCGGTAGTTCCGGGGGAGTTGTTTATCACCCTTTCTGAATACGGGGATAATTTTAGAGATTTTTAGCAAAGCTGGAAAAACTCCATTCTCTAAACATTTGTTAAAAATAAAGCTTTGTGGCTTACTTATGAGGTGGACTGTTCTTTTTTAACAACAGGTTCAGACCCTTGATTGTCCTTGCCTTTATATGTTCGATACAGTATGAGCATATTTTCTCTAATTTCAGTCAGTTCTTTTGTATACCAGTTTATTTTTGTATTTTTACATTTAACTGAGGACCTAACTTTTATTAATCGGGAACAGGAGGACCATATGTCTATATATTTTTTTAAAATAAAAAGCTTCAAAATCATTTTCAACTCCTGTTTTTCCTGGATGACACTCATAAACAGAGACCCAGTTTGCGTTCTTCAACTTGTTAATAAATGACATTAAGTGCTCCTCTCTCTGACCTCTTACCCGTGCCACATTAAATTCATTGAAATAAGATGGTTTATTATTATAAGTGTTAAAAGCAATGGATCACCATCTGCAAAAAGACCATCAGCCAAGCTAACCACATATTCATCTCTATGCAAATTAACAATAATATTGTCTAGGCATGCATCATTACAAGTAGGACACTTGTTCGTGCAGTGCAAGTTTAAAGATCTTAATATATTAAAAAATGTTCTGGAGTCGTGTTGCCTTGAGTTTCCCATTTCAATATTAAAATCACCACAAATAGCAATCTTGTTTTAAACTTAAAAAGTTTCAAAACTACTAGTTCAAACTGTTAAAAAAAAAAAAACAAAAAACAAAATGAATGAATGTCTCCATTTAGAGACCTATACAGGCTAACAAATATAATGTTTTCTTCAGTCAGTCTTATACAGCTACATTAGGCATTTACTTTTGAACAATGTGGAGTTATCTAATTTTGAAAATTGTTGGACATGCTTGATATAAATTCCAGAACCCCCATTTTTCTGATTTTCATGCACATTGTTAGGTAAAACATATCCTTGAGGGAAACAACTGTCAACTTAATTTTCTTTTAGCCAGTGTTCTGACACACACATCACATCTACATCCTTAATGTTACAGAAATGTTCTAATTCTAACAGTTTATTTCTTAAACAACAAATATTGACTTGCAGTAATATTAATATTTTGTCATTGTTTTCATTCTCAACTGAGCACTCATCGGCATGTAGCAAATCCGAGTTGCACATATTGTTTCTGACTAAGTTGGAATCGCTGGAATATTTACTTCCGTTAAAAAAGCATTTTCATCAATGCTCTTGGTATACGTCATATACGTCACTGTTTCATCATGTTGCATGTTAAATTCAAAAGATACATCACTTTTGTCTTTCATAGGTATAACAGGCTTTATAGCTCGCTGCATGTTTGATTTTGCATGAACTATATCCAAGATCTTCCAACTAACATATGCTTTTTCTAGTCTGTTGATGTGCAAACCATGTGACGTATGAAATCGTTTCCCTAGTGTGCTTATATCAATGTATGTTGTATTTTTGAATTCCCTGCATATATCTTGCACAGCTTTATTCATTTTTTCTATTTCCTTGTTTACACAGGACCAATTATGTAGATCGTGACAATGTGGTACAGAAAAAATGATCACATTCGTGTTCTGGAATTCATGCAACCTCCGTTTAAGGGAGAGCACGAAATCTTTTACTTCATTTTTAGCTACGTCGTTTCTCCCCACAAGAAAGACATAAAGTTCCGAAAAGGGCTTGTCACAAAATTAGGCACATCAAAGTGACATCGCCTGCTCCTCAAAGTTTGAGGTGTGAAACTGTGCTGACTGCGTAGCAAAAAATGTACGTCACTGATTAATTTTCATTCTGTAGGACTGCGAAGAAACTTCCCGTGAGAAAGTTCTTAAGAAAACTACAAAATTATTCTTTGTAACATTTCAGACAACGTTATTGTTTCGTATCGCGTACAGAGGCAAATTACTTCCGCACTATTCCGTGCACAGCAGCGAGCAAGTCATAGGCCATCACCAAGAGTTTTGTTTGGACAGCTCACTTTAATATCACCGAGAATATTCCCTACTTCCCAAAAATATTTTACTGGCTGCTAATACATATCCTTCGGCATTGCATCCATCACTGAAAACGCCAATACACGCTACGCAAAAGTAATTGTAGTTATTTTGAAGCCAACATTTTCACTGAAGTCTAGCAAAATATTTGTTCGAAAGGTTTTGTGAAACCCAAGTTTTATCTAAATTTGCTGTAAGCCTATTATACTCGAAACGCAATACGTGCTTGGTACACAAAAACCTCGTTCTTACTACTGCAATGTCCCTGTCTTGTGTTACAAATTTCGTCCATCATTAGAGTTTCTGAATTAAAAACCAAGTGGGTGGAGAAGACAGTACATTGAAGTGACTGGCCAGAATAATCAGTTATATCACTGACATTACCCTGTATTTCTCTAGCCATCGGCTACTATCTTCTGTCATACTAAAGTAATACAATTTTACATTCTAGCTCTTTGTAAAAGTTTTCAAATATCACAGTTTTCTATGCTCTTCTTGGAGAATCGGAATAGGTGCTGGGACTGTTGTGATGTTACTGCTCTGTTTATATACACAATCGATACAGAAGCACCACAATGTTTTATCATTTTATGAACTGCATTACCCTTCCTATGAAACAGCCAGTAAATCATTCTATGGAAAAAAAAAAGTTAAATTTCGAATGTAGAAGTAAACCGAATGCAGTAAGATTATATCCGAATGTAAAGACATTCGATACAGGTTTTTAGGAAAAACGGTTGTTGATTAATGCAGAATTGATAATCTTATTTTAATTGACAGTTACTGTCGAGTAAACTAAACGCCACCACTTCTGGTAAATTTATCAGACGTCTACTGTAAGGGAAAAACATCTGCAGTATGCCCTCTATAACTGAAATGAATAGACAAACATTTGAATCAAGTTGGCTTTTTACATAGACGGCACTTAGCTAAACTGAAGGGTCTTCTGACTCCGTGTCTTCAGATTACTGTCGCTTGTTTTTTCAGCCAGATGTATCATCATAACTTCCACTATGGTCTCTCTTAAATCCTGGTTCAAGAAATCAGTTTCTTGGCAATGCTTCTGTGTGTTTTACGCACCTCTGCCAGTCCTGCTGAGTAACGTTGTCAAGAGCTTCGTGCATTAGCTTCTCGACATCAGCATGTTTGAAAGTAGTATATTTCTTTTCACTACTTCTCACTGTACTTGGGCCCATATCAATTCAATGGGATTATACTGGCAGTGATACGGTGGTAGACATACCACTTGATGTCCCATTTCATTTGCCAATTGATCTAATTCATAAGTCTTTTTGGCACCTATGATATCTTCCTTAGACAGGAGTTCATCCTTCAGTTTCATCAACTGAAAATGAAACATTCTTTCTCTTTAACCACTCCATAATATGTGCCTTGAGCCAATTTGAATGTGGCAGCTTTTCTATCTGAATAGTGTGGTAGCTGGCATTATCCATCACAATAATTGACCCTTCTTCCAGTGCAGACAACAGTCGAATAAACCAGTTCTTAAAAACTTCTCCATTCATTTCTGAGTGGTAATCGGATTAGCAAGAACTTTGGTATGAAGCCTGTAGTTGATGAACCAGTGTGGGTGATGATTGATCTGTCACTTCTACCAGTAGGCACTTTCAAACTGCCGTTTCCTTTGGAGTCATGCCATATATACTTATTGGTGTGGTTCTGTGAAACACAAGTTTCATACAAGTACACTATAGGTCTGGTGTCTTCAGCATGCAAGAAGTGCATTGTCTGCAAAAACTTCGCTCTTGCTGCCGCAGTGTCTCGGAGTTCCATTAAGAATTTCCGTCCATCATTACACTTCTTGAAAAAGATGAAGAGTGGAGGTCTCTGAGCCTGAGCAATTAATTTTTTCACTGAGGTCAACCTGTATTTCTTTAGCCGTTGGATACTCTACTCTGTCTTATATCCAAGTACAGTTCTACACACGAGTTCGTTGTTAAAATCGTCAAAGTCGGTTGATTTCTGTTCACACGACACAGATTTGCTAATACGACCTACATTTGACTTGGAGACACCACATGCTTTAGCAGTAAGTTTATGAATTTGCGCAAAATTTAAGTTATTCCTCACGTCTTCATTGTCTGCCAGATCAGTAAAAAACTTGAGTACATTTGATATGATTATATTAGATTGTTCATGCACGAATGTCTTTACACCCTTTACGCACACCGACTGGAGGAGTACTACAAGTAGGCCACTGCTCCTGCAGTGTTGTTCACCACCAAACACATGTCAAAGCACCTTTCTAAAGACAGTAAGACACTGAGGTCAGACGTGAACACTCCATATAGCACAGTTACACTGAGCTTTCAGCTGCTCTGATCTACCGCACCACTAACGGTACCTACATGGCAACAAAGCCGAGAGGCAGGCGAATCACAGCCCTGCTGGCGGCAGGCAGCGGCTGTGACCTTGAGGACTCTACTTTTGTGCCGGCCACATTAGCTATAACCTCAATAACTGTTTAACATTGAGTTGTAAATAGAAACTGCAGGGATATCAGCTGTTTTCTGTTTTGTGTAGAGTGTATGCCAGTGTTGATTTAGACTAAAATACCCTGCAGTTATTTTTAAGAAGCTTTGGCCTTCACATGCCAGAAGATAAGAGTGTCTCGAGTGTGTCGTCCATTGAGAAGCTCTTGGATGTCGTGGAGACAAAATTTCCAGATATTAATGCCTGATCTGTGAGTGTCAGGCTGAAAGTATACAGGGTGTTTCAAAGTCTTTGCCTCCAATATCTAGGGATAGTGATTACTAATGTCATTGAGAACAACTTTAGTGAGAGGCAAAGTGTTCGCTGGTGCATTGTGGTGATCCTAGGCAACCTTAGTATTCGCTGGCTCTTGTGCGTTGAGAGTTTCTGGTGTTCTGCATGCAACCTACCCCACTAAATTAATAAGATTGATTTTAAACAAGAAAACCTTAAAAATCAGTGTCTCTAAGTAGAGAAAGATATTTTAGAATTAATTGGGACCTTTAATTTTGCTGGACCTACCCCCTTCCACATGTGGCAGATGTCTTGTTTTTATAGGCAACCCACCCCCCCTTCCACATGTGGCAGATGTCTTGTTTTTATAGGCAACCCACAAGGCGTGCACATACCGTGAGAACCTGTGCCCTGCTGCTTCTCAGGGACATAACCATTACAGACGGGCGAGAAGCATTGCCTGGAACTGTCAGTATTTGTTGCATGGACTTTGAAGCACCCTGTATATAAATCTGTGTGCTATAAGAACTAGTGTGCTGCCTTAATGGATGAATATTTTTGTTGACCTGCTAGTAATATGTCATAAGAGAGGTACAGTATTGTTATTTTGTCCTGCATTGAATACCTCTTACATATTTACAGAATTTTATGCTGGTTTTGCTGTTTGCAGCATTACTCAAGGTGTTAATAATACAAAAGCATTTATTATTATGTGATGCTGGTATGTATGTTCAATGAAGTGAGATTCTTAAGGTTTTTTATGTAACTTTTAGATGAAGAAGGGTGTGAAAAGAAAGGCAGATACAACAACACCATCATCAGATTCCTTTGAGCCCCTTTACAATTCAATTGATTCTAAGTCTGCCAAAGTTGCTACACGGAGAGAATCTGGAAGGACAATCAGGAAGGTTGTGAAAGATTTGCCAGTTTACCAGGTTAGAAAATACATTCTGTACTTAACTATTGTTGCTTAGTTTCTTAATTGATTCTTATTCTGTTCATTGACTTAATTATATACTGAGAGAGCAGGTCCATGTTTAATGTAACATATTTTATAGCAGCCTCAACGACAAGATGATGGTGTTCCCTTTAGTCAAGCTACGGTCCCTCATTCAGCTACTGGGATAACATCACAGGTACAGTAAACATTTTTAAAGCAGATTTTCAGGATACACAGATTGTAAGAAGTGCTTTCTAGTGGTCTTAACTTAATCAGCAAATTTTAGGACATACCTTCGTAAGTTACAGTTATACGTGCCGTACATAACAGCCTATTGTGATATTTTCAATACTGGTTTTAAGATTGTACATTCTAATAGCTCTGGCAAGCTTTTTTGGTGCCATCAAAATGTACGTTTTTCATATTTAACTACACTTGAAAAAATTTGTTAAATGGTGACCTGCCCAGGTCAACGTGACTGTTGGTTTCTCACATCCCACTAGGTGAATACCAGGTTGGTTCCCATGTTCTACCTCAGATACATAAGATAAATACTATGTAAACATTTTGAACACTTTCTCACACTTAAAGGCAGACAGATTGAGTACACAGCTTCTGTCCTGAGAGGTGAACAGGAGACTGATGACCTTCATTGTTTGGACTCCTTAAAACAGTTACTCAGTATCAGCAGCATAGATAGCATCAGAAATGTCTGAGCTTTGTTTTACCACCAGTACTGGACTAAAGTTAACTAGAGCCTCATTTCATCGTTTTCTTTCAACAAGGGTTAATCCAAAACCTCAAACACCATCCCTACAAACACTGCTCCATACATCAAATCCTGTGTTATGTTTTTTGGCCCTGCAGTCCAGTTAGTATGCTTATTTCAGGATCTGGGTTACATTTTCATTGTGAGCTTTCTCTTTAGGCTTTGTCATTAACTAGATAATTACTACCCTCCACAGTAAGAATACTACTATGTTGTTTTGTTGGTGCAGTGTATGATAGTTATTTAGTTGTTATGATTTCGATAAATGGTTACAATTTTTCGCCAAACACTTGTTCAGAACATCATCTATCATACGCATTCTATTATTTGGTTCTTGTTGATTATTATCAAAGAAAGCAGCAGTGTAAGTAACAACAAATAGCAGTCTCTTGCCATTGTTTCGCTAATGAGAGGATTCATCTCCTTTTAAGCGGTGGTAGCATGCACAAAAGCAAGCCATGTCGCGAGCGGCAACATGCCGTAAACACAGAATGTGACAAACAATGCATGACACAGTACAGTAATGCATTTTTAACTTAGAGTGACGTAAACACCTATAACAAAGAGAACGGCACTTACCGTATCAAAGAAAAATAAGCAATCAGTTCAAACCAGACGAAGCACCTGAAAAAGGAAGGGTACCCGTATAAATACGGACGGAGTGCCTGACGCATAGCAGTGGCTACCTGGTATAGCTTAACTGCTAAGCTTACGACTCGAACCAAACTACTGTAGCTGTATCGCCATTCATTCGACCTAAATTGTGTCTCGTATTACAATGGACCAACACTGTTTCGATTTGGATGTGCGGCCTAAAACTTTTCTCTCCCCTTGAATTTAGAGTCTCAAATTTCAGGTGCGGCTTAGATTCGGGAAATTTTTTTTTCCTTAATTTCGAATCTCATTTTTCAGGTGCGGCTTAGTTTCGAGTAAATATGGTAGTCATTTCCTTTCCTGTTCCACTTGCGAATAGAACGAGGAAAAAAGACTGTCTATGTGCCTCCATATGAGCCCTAATTTCTGTTATCTTTGAAGTCATTAGGAAAAATGTACGTTGGCAGCAGTAGAGGCATTCAAATACCAATTCTGAAAATTTACTTGTTAATGTTCCTCGAAAAGAATGTTGCCTTGCCTCCAGGGATTCCCATTTTAGATTGCAACGCATCTTCGTAATACTTGTGTGCTGTTCGAACTTTGAACATACTGGTAACAATTCTAGCAGCTCACCTCTGAACTGCTTCCTTCAATCTGACGTGGTGCAGATACCAAACACTCAAGCAATACTTGAGAATGGGTCGCACAGTTGTTCTGTATACAGTCTCGTTTGCAGATGAACCACACTTTCCTGAAGCTAGCTGCCAGTTGTCACACAAACTACAGATTTTGTTAAAGTTGTCTTGTATCATCCTACAGTCACTCAACTTCAACACATTTTATATCCTTTCTACTTCGGCCATCATCAGTTATTTTGCTCCCCAAATAGCAAAACTCATTTCCTAATTTAAGTGTCTCATTTCCTAATCTAATTCCCTCAGCATCACCCGACTTACTTTGACTACATTCCATTATCCTCGTTTTGCTTTTGTTGATGTTCATCTTATACCCGCCTTTCAAGACACTATCCATTCCGTTCAACTGCTATTCCAAGTCCTTTGCTGTCTCTGACAGAATTACAATGTCATCGGTGAACCTCAAAGTTTTTATTTCTTCTCCATGGATTTTAATTCCAACTCCGAATTTTTCTTTTGTTTCCTTTACTGTTCGCTCAATATACAGATTGAATAGCATCGGGGAGAGGCTACAACCCTGTCTCACTCCCTTCCCAACCACTGCTTCCCTCTGTGCAAATTGTAAATAGCCTTTCGCTACCAATAGTTTATCAATGCCACCTGTCGAATTTGAAAGAGAGTATTCCAGTCAACATTGTCAAAAGCTTTCTCTAAGTCTACAAATGCTAGAAACGTAGGTTTCCCTTTCCTTAATCTTTCTTCTAAGATAAGTCGTAGGGTCAGTATTGCCTCGCATGTTCCAACATTTCTACGGAATCCAAACTGATCTTCCCCAAGGTCGGCTTCTACCAGTTTTTCCATTCATGTTAGTATTTTGCAGCCGTGGCTTGTTAAACTGATAGTTCGGTAATTTTCACATCTGTCAGCACCTGCTTTCTTTGGGATTGGAATTATTATATTCTTCTTGAACTCTGAGGGTATTTCGCCTGTCTCATACATCTTGCTCACCAGATGGTAGAGTTTTGTAAGGCTGGCTCTCCCAAGGCTGTCAGTAGTTCTAATGGAATGCTGTCTAATCCCGGGGCCTTGTTTCGACTTAGGTCTTTCAGCGCTCTGTCGAACTCTTCAAGCAGTATCATACCTGCTATTTCATCTTCATCTACATTCTCTTTCTTTTTTATAATATTGTCCTCAAGAACATCGCCCCTGTATAGACCCTCTATATACTCCTTCCACCTTTCTGCTTTCCCTTCTTTGCTTAGAACTGCGTTTCCATCTGAGCTCTTGATATTCATGCAAGTGGTTCTCTTTTCTCCAAAGTTCTCTTCAATTTTCCTGTAGGCAGTATCTATCTTACTCCTCGTGAGATAAGCCTCTACATCCTTACATTTGTCCTCTAGCCATCCGTGCTTAGCCATTTCGCACTTCCTGTCGATCTCATTTTTTAGACGTTTGTATTCCTTTTTGCCCACTTCATTTACTGCATTTTTGTATTTTCTCCTTTCATCAATTAAATTCAGTATCTCTTCTGTTACCCAAGGATTTCTACTAGCCCTCATCTTTTTACCTACTTGATCCTCTGCTGCCTTCACTATTTCATCCCTCAAAGCTACCCATTCTTCTTCTACTGTATTTCTTTCCCCCATTCCTTTAAATTGTTCCCTTATGCTCTCCCTGAAACTCTTTACTCTTTCAGTTTATCCAGGTCCCATCTCCTTAAATTCCCACCTTTTTGCAGTTTCTTTAGTTTTAATCTACAGTTCATAACCAATAGATTGTGGTCAGAGCCCACATCTGCCCCTGGAAATGTCTTACTATTTAAAACCTGGTTCCTAAATCTGTCTTACCATTATATAACCTATCTGAAGCCTTCTAGTATCTTCAGGGTTCTTCCATGTATACAACCTTCTTTCATGATTCTTGAACCAAGTGTTGGCTATGATTAAGTTATGCTCTGTGCAAAATTCTACCAGGTGGCTTCCTCTTTCATTTCTTAGCCCCAATCCATATTCACCTACTACGTTTCCTTCTCTTCCTTTTCCTACTGTCGAATTCCAGTCACCCATGACTATTAAATTTTCGTCTCCCTTCACTACCTGAATAATTTATTTTATCTCATCATACATTTCATCAATTTCTTCGTCATCTGCAGAGCTAGTTGGCATATAAACTTGTACTACTGTTGTAGGCATGGGCATCGTGTCTATCTTGGCCACAATAATGCGTTCACTATACTGTTGGTAGTAGCTTACCCACACTCCTATTTTCCTATTCATTATTAAAGCTACTCCTGCATCACCCTATTTGATTTTGTATTTATAACCCTGTATTCACCTGACCAAAAGTCTTGTTCCTCCTGCCACTGAACTTCACTAATTCCCACTATATCTAACTTTAACCTATCCATTTCCCGTTTTAAATTTTCTAGCCTACCTGCCCTATTAGGGGATCTGACATTCCACACTCCGATCCGTAGAACGCCAGTTTTCTTTCTCCTGATAACAATGTCCTCCTGAGTAGTCCCCGCCCGGAGATCCGAATGGGGGACTATTTTACCTCCGGAATATTTTACCCCAGAGGACGCCATCATCATTTAATCATAGAGTAAAGGTGCATGCCCTCAGGAAAAATGACGGCTGTAGTTTCCTCTTTTCTTTCAGCCGTTCGCAGTACCACAACAGCATGGCCGTTTTGGTTAGTGTTAAAAGGCCAGATCAGTCAATCATCCAGACCGTTGCCCCTGCAACTACTGAAAAGACTGCTGCCCCTCTTCAGGAACCACACATTTGTCTGGCCTCTCAACAGATACCCCTCTGTTGTGGTTGCACCTACGGTACGGCTATCTGTATTGTTGAGGCACACAAACCTCCCCACCAACGGCAAGGTCCATGGTTCATGCCGGGAGGCTAGTGTATTCAACATAATTGATGTCAGTATCGGAAAAAAATGCTCAGTATCTGGCATATAATATAGGACTTGGTTTCCTTATGTTGCATGGTAATCATACCTTGGTGTGAGTTTGTTAGTGTGTGGATACAACTGTACCAACTTCTTTAGAGGTACACAGTAATGATTGGTGTGACACTGCAAAACAGGTATCTTCACAGTCTCACTAACAGGGGAAGGGTACCAAAATAAGGAGTACAACAAAGTTCCCATGACAGGACTGTTTCAACATTATATATATCTCATAAACAATGATAATAGGAAATATTGGAACAGAAAACCATTTTTAATTAAAATGGCCTGATGCAATTTGTGGTTGTAAATAATTGTTTTCATATAAGTGCACAAAAAAAAAAAAAAAAAAAAAAAAAACTTATATACAAGACCTTAAGAATTCACGTTAACAGTTAGTGTAAGTCAGGACTTACAGACATTTGTCAGTACTACACGTGCATCAATAATGATGATAAAAGGTGCTTGTAAAACTATCTGTATGTGTGATACTACAAAATTGCAAGTAGTAAAGTGCATCTGATATCAAATGAAAAACCTGTTCACAGCAATGGGACCAATGCATCAAGAATTGTTAAGCCTTCCTTTTCTGTGGTAAAAAATGCAACTGTTTGTATGCTTGTCACTTCATCATTTGAAAGAAATTATGTGATTACTTTACAAAAATTGCAAGAGGTTGTATTCTTACACTTGTGGATTTCTATTTAGTTTTAGTCATTATTGTTAGGGGGAAACTCCATTTGTACCTGTTGTACCAACAGAAAATTCCCCTCTTTGAATGCCTGCACTCGTACTGTATTTCATTCGCAATTAATGTTTAGAGTGGGGGGGGGGGGGGGAGGGAATGTACTGGCTTAGTTATAAACTATGTGGTTTTGTGTTATTTTTAGGTAAAGCTGAAGGATAAATTAAATGAATCTCTGAAGGCTTGCAATGAGATACTGAAGGAGCTCTTTTCAAAGAAGCATTCGGTACGTATCAATTTACCTCCACATGAAATAATTTGTATATGCATTTGTTGTGTCGAAAATGTTAGTTTCGTATTGTAACATATATACAAAATTTCACCTATTTTTAAAGCAATAATATTATCATCATTTACAAGTTTTTTCCTCAAAATTTACTCCTAGAAGTTTCAATGCAATCTCGTGGTCAGCCATAAATTTCTCTGAACTATGAAGGGAATGACGTGGAGCTTTGCAGTTTTTAAGGAGTGGTCACAGAGTCACATTTTTAAGATCGCATAGTAGACTGTGTTTTGCAAAATTTTAATTACTGTGCTACGATTGTTGTGTTAACAGACATGAAATGTATTTCCATCTTAAGGTTTTTTGTAATCCATTAAGTGACAAAATGTTGTATCCAGCATAACAATGAAATTCATGTCGATTTATACTCTTTGGGAGTAGTAATCAGTAGGGACAATAAAAATTCTCATATAGCTTTAAATGTGAATATAGATGTGAATTTTGCCTCAAAATGCAAAATTATCTACTAAAAAATATTTCATTGCGAATTGTAACCAGATGACCTATTTTATCAGATGTAGTTTGATATAGCTTTGTTTTCTGCATATAAATATTGAAATTTGAACCAACTTTTTAGTAACTGGTATTACATGTCATCTTGCGAAGTTCAGTTTGGAAAGATGATGTGGGTAAGAATGTGTTTGCAAAATAAAAAGTGCACAAATGTAACAGCATTTCAGTGCACTCTAGGCTCTGGTGCCTAGCCAATTGAGATGATGAATGGTCTGCATAAGATAAACACTTTGTACTACATCATAGGACGTAGCCACGGGATCTAGTATCTTAGAACAATATAACGTGTATGTTTGCTAGCTAAAGTTACAAGTTAGTATAATGGTGACATTTTGGTAGGCTGAGGCACTGTCGTTGAGCTAATGTTGGTACAGCTCGACCTTTCTCTTTTAAATAATGGTGCCTCCACACATTTCAGTGTGGTGCATGGCACTTACCGAGCCATTGACCTTTTGGTCTGCAGCCCTGGCCTTCTACAGTTTGTCCAATGGAGTGTGCATGATGACTTGTGCGATAGTGACCACTTTCCAATCTTTATGTCACTGCCCCAGTATCACTCACCTGGGTGCCTCCCCAGATGGGCATTGAAAAAGGCTGACTCGGACAAGATCGTCTCCATTGCCACTCTTGAGCCTCTTTCTCATGATGCCATTGATGTGGTGGTTTCTGCCCCAGAATCTGCAATTCCCTGTTCTTCCGGGTCCCCTCAACTCGCCAATGGAAGCAGGAATGTTGGGAATTGTATGTCTCCACCAGTGGCACCCATACCTCCCCATCACAGGATTGGTGCAAGATTAGGTGACTCTATGCCAGCGACACCACTTCAACCTTTTCAACCGTATCTGGGTTGAGGGTGAGTTCCCCTCTCAGTGGCAGGAAAGCATTATCATCCTAGTGTTGAAGCCTGAAAGGAACCTCCTGGAGGTGGACAGCTACTGCCCCATTATCCTCACCAACTTTATGTGCAAGTTGTTCGAACGCATGGTGAGCCGGTGGTTGGGTTGCCTACTTGAGTCTCGGGGCTTCTAGCTCTGTCCCAGGGTGGGTTCCGTAAGGGCCACTCTGCCACCGATAATCTGTTCTGCCTGGAGTCTGCCATCTGCACGGCATTTGCCCGCCGTCAGCATTTGGTTGCCATCGTTTTTGACATGCGAAAGGCGTACGATACGACGTGGCAACATCACATCCTCACCATGCTTCATGGGTGGGGTCTTAGGGGCCCACTCCTGCTTTTTACTCAGAATTTACTCAGAATTTTCTATTGCTTCGTTCCTTCCGCGTCCATATTGGTTCCTCCCATAGTTCCTCCCGAGTCCAGGAGAATGGGGTCCCATAAGACTCTGTCTTTAGTGTCTACCTCTTTTTAGTTGCTATCAATGGGCTAGCTGCAGCTGTGGGAATGTCCGTATCGGCTTCGTTGTATGCAGGTGTCTTTTGCCTGTACTATAGCTCCACTGGCATTGTGGTTGCTGAATGGCGGCTACAGGGCGCTATCCACAGGGCGTGGTCTTGGGCCGTCATGCACGGCTTCCAGTTCTTGGCTGCCAAGACCTGCGTCATGCATTTCTGCCAGCATCGCACTGTTCACCCTGAGCCACGGCTTTATCTTGACGGCAAACCCCTTGTCGTGGTGGAGGCGCATCGGTTTTTGGGCTTGCTTTTTGATGCCCGGTTGACTTGGCTCCCATTCGGCAACTTAAAAAAACATTGTGGCGCCATCTTAACACTCTTTGTTGCTTGAGTCACACCAGCTGGGGTGCCGATCAGTCTACCCTTCTATGACTGTATCAGGCGTTGATTCAGTCCCGTCTTGATTATGGCAGCCTGGCTTATGGTTCGGCATCGCCTTCCGTGTTGCAGGTGCTCGACCCCATACTTCACTGCGGGATCCGACTCACAACTGGAGCTTTCCGCACAAGCCCTGTAAACAGCCCACTTGTGGTGGCTGGTGTCCCTCCATTGCGGATCCGGCGCCGACGACTACTGGCCACTTATGCTGCACATGTTTATAGCTTGCCCGGGCATCCAAATTACCATCTCCTGTTCCTCACCTTGGACATCCATCTTTCAGAACGGCAGCCCTGGTCTGGGTTTACGATCGCGGTTCGCATCTGGGCTCTTCTCTCTGGGCTTGAGTTTTTCCCTCTCCCACCTCTTTTCCGGGCCCATATACATATACCCCCGTGATGTGTGTCCCGCCCATGGCTTCGGCTGGATTTGGCACAGGACCCGAAGAAATCAGTCCCTCCTGAGGCCCTCCTCCGCGACTTTCTTTCCATCCTTGCCGCGTTTCATGGCTCTGACGTGGTCTATAATGACGATTCGATGGCTGCTGGTCGAGTTGGTTATGCTCTTACTCTTGGGGATCATTCTGAACAACGCTCATTGCTGGCTGGCTGCAGTGTTTTCACTGCCAAGCTGGTCGCCATCTCTCGTACCCTAGAGTATATCTACTCCTGCTCAGGTGAGTTGTTCATTATGTTTAGTGACTCCCTGAGTGGTTTACAAGCTATTGACCAGTTTACAAGCTATCGACCAGTGTTTTCCTTGCTTTCGTCTGGTGATGGCTATCCAGGAGTCCATCCATACTCTTGCCCGTTACGTCTGCTCTGTGGTTTTTATGTGGACCCTGGGTCATTTCGGCATCCCAGGTAATGAATGTGTTGACACACTGGCCAAACAGGCTGTTGGTACACTGGTATTGGAGAGTGGCCTTTCGGAGTGTGATCTCCGTTCAGTTTTGTGGCAGAAGGTCCTTGGTACCTGGGGTGATGAATGGCGCACCCTGCCTTCACCCAACAAACTTCAGATCGGCAAGAAGACTACCGGTGTCTGGTGCTCCTCTTTGAGGGCCTCTCGCAAGGGCTCTGTTGTACTCTGCCGGTTGCGCATTGGCCACACCTGTATGACGCACTGTTATTTATTGTGCTGTGACGACCATCTCCCTGTCACTGTGGTTCAGCATTGACAGTGCTCCACATTTTGTGGGCCTGTCCGCTTTGAACTGTGCTCAGGCAGACGTTTGCGCTGCCTGATACGCTCCCTGCACTTTAAATGGATGACACTGCGATGGCAGGCTTAGCTTTGAGTTTTATTTGCGCAGGGGGCTTTTATCGCTCGATCTGAGGTTTTGTGTTGAGTCTGGCCTTTGCCCTACGGTTTTAGATTGAGCTTTTTAGTGTGTCTCTTGGTGGTTGACTTTTCCTTTTTTTGTTTCCATGGTCAGCCAACCTCTGTAACACTGTGTGTTTTTAATTCCTCTTTTTCTGTTCTCTCTCTCTCTCTCTCTCTCTCTCTCTCTCTCTCTCTTTCTCTCTCTTTCTTGTTCTGTGTCATCCCTTGTCATCTCCGTTGCTTGTTTTTGTTCCTTGTGGGTGTTTCATGATCGTGGAAAAAGGGACAGATGGCCTTTGTAGTAAGGTCCCTTCAACCCCCACAAACCAACCAACCAACATTTTAGCATGGCCATTTTAGGTGGCTGGTGTTTTGAACTGTGGTTGCGTCAAATAATGGTAGAGGTCGGACCAGGACTTCCTCGTTTGTGGCACTGCTGATCTCGGCAAACAATTGTGTGGTTGCTGTTACCAAATACCTTGCATTGTGTGTGTTGTTCGTTCTTTTCTTATTTTTGATTGAATGAAGAGACTAATCCTTGTCCATCATGGGGTTCTATTATGACCCTCACACAATGAGACGGGATTGATGATTCATGTGACTGTATGTCAGGTCAGCTTTCACAGAAAAATGGAACATGGGTGTAGGCTGTGGTGTCACCGCCAGACACCACACTTGCTAGGTGGTAGCCGTTAAATCGGCCGCGGTCCGTTAGTATACGTCGGACCCGCATGTCGCCACTGTCAGTGATTGCAGACCGAGCGCCACCACACGGCAGGTCTAGAGAGACTTACTAGCACTCGCCCCAGTTGTACAGCCGACGTTAATAGCAATGGTTCACTGACAATTACGCTCTCAATTGCTGAGACAATAGTTAGCATAGCCTTCAGCTACGTCATTTACTACGACCTAGCAAGGCGCCATTATCAATAGATATTTAACTTGTGATGCCTGTACCGTCAGACCAATGTACGCCACTTATGGATTAAAGTTAAGTGTTACATCAACAACGTACTTTATTTGCTACTATTAATTCCCTTAACTGTTCCAGACCTCGTGCCAGCCTGCGTGAGCTTAAGTGCATGCCTTTCGGTTTCCTCTCATAGTGACTTGGCTGTCTTGCCAATTCACAACATAGGCTGTCTGACCTGTAAGAGGGTGGCAGGGTTAAATTCCCCACACTACTCCTCACTCTATGGTGTTCATAATTCTAGTTTGTTTACACTCTTGGCTAACTGCCAGTTTATAGTGTCCGCACTTTGCACTATAGCAACCAAAAAGAAAACCTGTCAGCTTACTTTGAACAAGCCAGAATTTTTCTCCTAATGAGCAAATAGTTATTTTCGGCTCTACTGCTACGCTAAGTACTTCGTCGGTTCTACCTGTAGTGTTCTCGTATGAGAGATAGCTACAGATACCCACAAAAGGTTGAAATTAATCTTTTAATTAGATTTTGTAATAATCAAATTGGTTTGGGAAAAATTAATATCAAGAAACACATTAAACCAGATAAGCACTCAGTTCACATGTGGGAAAATGTTGCTGCTTTTTAACAGGAACAACCATTAGTGGGAAGCTTGAATAGAGCCAAAAAAACAGAACAAGCAATGACCATTTTGGAAAGAAAAAAAAAACCTCTTGAAAGTTTCTGCAAAAGCAAACATAAAAGTTGAGAAGCTATTCAATCACCATAAAGTTATTTCAAAGCTTTAGGACAATGTCTTCAGGCTCATAGCATGACAATCTTTTAAGTATGTATGAAGAGTCATTTACAGATAAAAACAATATGTATGTGGATTTCACCAGAAATAGATGTGAAATTTGCCAAAAGTAAATGCTGCATTTTCGGCTCTTAGTAATCGATAAATCTGCTCAATTTATTCTGTATCTTCAAGTCCACTATGAATTGTTGGAATGATAAATATTCATACCAATGAATCAGGAGCACAAAATTATACATGGTAGTTCCTCTGGTAAATTTGAGAAAAAATCTGCAGAAAATTATCAGTGTCAATTCTTTTAGTAAACATATGCCCTCAGGAGGAAGACATTTACCAAAAAAGTGGGGTTCACAACCAACTTTAGACTACGCATAAAATTCTCATTTGCAACCACTTCAATATCAAAGTCAGTTTAACAACTCCAATGAAATGCTGCTTCAGGCACAGGCACTACCCTATCTGATGCACCTGCACTACACATTTCACCTACTGGTCCACTTGACACTGTGTTACCCAGACTATCATCAGTTTCCATAGTAGTGTTCAAAACTGTAGAAATAGTAGCTATGCCATCTGAATGAGTGTGTCCTCTAAATTCAGAATCTTGTGTGTGCTTTTCTGTAACCTCATTGTAGCAGTTCATTGCATAATCAGCCAGAATTTCATCTACCATCTAACTAAACCTCCTCAGTGATGTCATTCTTATAGATGTAAAGGAAATATTCATGGATGTCAGTACGCTAAAAACAACCGAAAATGAATGTATAATACCTCAATTACATTCAAGTGTGTATGTAAACTGTTTTTGTCATGTTGCAGAAATAATCAGCAGAAATAATGTATGGTATTTATGAATTCACAACAGTCTATTTACTTATGTATGCGACACAGGAGAAAACTACCTGTAAATACAATGGAGACTTTATTATCCAGGCTGTTGTCATAAGCCATCCAGATAATCAAAAATCCAAATGACTGAATGTATGAAGAAAAGTGATTTTTCTATTATTAAGTATGGTTATCTTTCTATGGTTAATACATAATGTTAGGTGATCGCTTTTGTAAAAACCAACAATACAAAGTTTCATTCAAGAGTTCATTTTTCGCGTTCATCATCACTTTTTGATGTTTACTCATGTCTTCACTATCAAGTTTGCATTTTTACTTCAGAATTAAATTGGTTTTCTTCTTACTATTGCTTGTCACAAAAGTACGTACACCATGCTCATCAGCTATCTTTCACCTAGTTCTTCCTCTCCCCCCCCCCCCCCCTCCTCCTCCTCCTCCTCCTCCTCCTCATTTTTTTTGTGATTTTAAACAATAACACCAGTTTTGGCCTTTTTGGAGCACAGACATGACATGGTACAGTGGCGTAGCAATTGGAACATGTCTGACTCAAACAATAATGAAATGTGGGCTGTCTGACTCAAGGAATAATGAATCTCGTGGGGCAAAGACTGCACAGGGTTTGGTTGGGTAATACCAGTGTGGCGTGTACTTGCACGCATGGACTAGACTACAAAGATGTTCATGGTTGACAATCTGGATAATTGCGAATCCATATAACTGAGGTCCAGAAAATCGAATCCGCAGTGTATGCTGACAGACGACTTCCCTATTGATTTTATACTTATAGCAGAATAGATCAGAAGATAACATGCACAGGCGACAGTTGGTAGATGAATCTGAAGCCAGCTCTGAAGGCTAATGCCACAAAGACTATTGGTAAATATTTATACCACTACTCATGTATTCCTTTAAATCTCAAGCCTATCAATGTAGAAACACAGTAATCGTATACACACTTATCAGAGAAACTACTATGAATTTATTAATACCAGTAAAATTGATTGATTGTTGTAAATAAAGTAACAAAACAGCATTTAAGGCCAGTGGTATATACTGTGTTTACCTGAGCATAAGATGACTCCCATTTTTTAAAGAGGCTCCATCTGAAAAATTTATTTTCAACATAATCTGATTAATCAGAATTACAGAACATTTTATTGACATTAAGTATCTGCCTAAAAAGTTAACATTACACATATTCTAAACTTATGCCATTTATTGACAGTCTGCATTTTGATAATACAAGGAGAAATATAATAAAGAAATAGTTCACATTAATTAGTAGACCAGTCTCTTTTCTATCATTTGTGCTTACTAACCCAGTCGTCTTTGAAATTTATATCTTCATTGTTAGGAATATTTGGTATTTCTTCTGAATATGTTGCCATTTCTGAGGTTGTGGTTACTGTGGTATCAGAGAACAAAGCTCTTGCCACCACCACCACCACCACCACCACCACCACCAGGAATACACATGCAATTTCGTTGCTATACTGACATGAGAATGTTACAATGTCTCTTGCTTCCAAACATATTGTCTGCCTGCCGATCCCTCATTGGCTGCATAGAACCAGCTGCTGACACGTCCCCTTTCAGTCCTGTCATATTCCAAGGTGGGCGTTGGCAACGTTCCAGCACAAAACACGCAAGTGTGCCATAGGCGTTATCTAGACTTTTTCCCTTCTGCAGAAATGAATACTGTTGTAAAGTATTTGTCCAATTTTAAAGTCAATTCAATTCCAAATACAAATGGATCCAGGCAAACTGCAGTTCAGATGTGGTAAATTTTCATAAAAATGGTATACATTCCCAGGGTTGGTAACACGATGTTTTCTGCTCACTCACTATTCCTCTCCCTGCACTCATCCTAGCCCTCAAGCCAAGCTGGTGTCACTGTTCCCTCTCCAACCCTTCTGTAGTGCTGTTGTTGGTCAACTGTGAAAGACAGGCTGCGATACTTTGTAGGGCTCAAGTTTTGTGTAACATCAACTAATACATAGAGAAAAGATAGCAATGAAGATTCAGTCCAACTTTTACTTGTTACATGATCTACTGACAAGGTACTACGTCCATGACAGGTCTTGCCATTGTTACTTATTCTCGCGATAATAAATTCTGTTAGTTTAATGTGATTTATTTTGTTCGTTATACATTTCATTCTGTATTAATTTTCCTTCTTGTTTCATCTGAACGCCATAATCATGTTCTAACGCTGACCAAAAGCTGGTAAATTTTTGCCCAGTATTCTAATACATGAACAATGAACGAATTAGTAAATAATTAAATTATCTCAAAACCAAATAAGATACTGATCTGGGTTCAGAATCAAGTAATGCTTTTCTAGGAACATTTTCTTTTGAATATTATCTTTACTTATAAAGTAGCATTAATATTTGTATATGGTGTCAATACATGTATGAGAACTTTAATTGCAAACCTGTTGAAATAGAAGAGTTTGTAAGATGATAGAATTTAATGCTATTTCCTCCTGTGTTTCACAAACTGTAAAATTTTAAGCAGAGCAATAGATTGTCGTAGTGGCTAGTTCCTAGTTTCTTGTGTATTCCTTGCACTAGCATGTTTCGCCATATTGGGGAAATGTTCGAACTCGAGCATGTCCGAATGAGAGTATCATTTGCCCCCCCCCCCCCCCCCCCAATTTGGCCTGCCCTTGGTTCAAAATAAATCTGCATATGACCTTAATAGCCAGTGCTTCCCCAGTGACCCCTGTATACTCCATTAATCAATGTAAAAATGTTGATCTCGGCGACAGTAGTTCAATCTGTGAATATAAGACTACCCTGTATTTTTCGAATGATGTATTTGGGAGAAAACATCATCTCATAACTGGGTAAATATGGTATATATTTACCAGTCACATAAAGAGTTAATTCAAAGTGCATTTGACTTAATAACCAAGTGAATGTGCAAAAAATGTAGGCTGAAATAACAAAATGTGACCAGTATAGAATGGTGTGGAAGTGGGATGATCTATACACAGTGTATAAGAGAATGGAGCTCCAAAAATTTGGGAGATCATAGAGGATGATGTTTTGAACTTTGTGATATAAGCATCCTATAGCCGGAAATGTGAAATTATGTTTTTACATCCATCACTGGGCTATTGAAAATCCATACATTACCTATGCAAAAAGTTACCAGGTAATATTCATAGTGAAGATCTGGGCTGGAATTCTTGGAGAGTACCTTATTGAAACACGTCTTACTAGATTGTTTGAACGATGCATGGTCTTGCCTGAACTTCTGGAGGATGTTCCATTGCAAAAACAAAACATCATTCATTGTTGCACATTATGTAATGAAATTAATTTTCATCACATTGAATATTTACCCTATAGTAATGAAGCCACATATTCGGTTTACAGTCTTTGATTGTACTCTACTGTTAATAAATGTTTTCCAAACTACAATATTCAAGTGTTACATTTAGCCTACTGAATGTGTAGAAAGTGCATAGTGCTGTAGAAACTTTATTTCACATTTCCGGCTATTAGTTTTTTACAAGAAAATGTTCAAAATTTCATCCTCTACAGACTCTCAAATTTTTAATACAACATTCTGTTACACCATGTATGATGTGTCGGTTTTTCTCTTACTTTGGTTTTCTCACATCCTTTCCTCTTCAGTAATAGAAACATGCTATTGTTGCCAGAACTTGCATTGCAAGAGTCTTCAGACAGGTGCCAGGAAGTTCATTTTATTAGGATTTCTCTTTAATTAGTGTAGTACCTCTGTACACTTTATTGTGGAACTGTGGAATATCATGAATGTAACTGGTGAACAATCCAGTCATGATTTTTATTATTTTTCCTGTTTCCCTATATTAAGAAAACACTTCCTTTCATTGAGTATGAGAGGTCAAGTATCTTATGTTGAGGGGATAACTTTTTTAGTTATCTCTAAAGTTGTGGCACAGTTTGTTGATATTTGCACCAAAAGTGGGAAGACAATGAAGATTTCATGACCAAATGACTTTCCTCATAGTAGAATTTTAACATCCACTTCATATGTAGTAAAGTAGTGTATCTCAAAGCATTTTCCGCGCAAGCAGAAACTTTTCAGAAACCATGACCAATGATAATCACTTCTTTCATCTTTGACAACGATTTTTGTGTGTGAAAAATACTAAGTTGAACTGTGGTTTGAAGTCTGCTATAAATTGTAGGTTGACCTGTAGCTGACTGGATTAGTCAGTTCAGGCTTCAGTGGAAGGCAAGGGCATACCACCACCAATATGGCAATGGCTGGGAAAGCATTGTGACATTTAAAACAACCTTCGCTAATGAATAGCTTTACATTTTTCACTTAACCAATGTTATTTATTTATTTCATCCAAGAATCGTCTCACAGTGGTGTAGGAGTTTTCACAGTAATACAATAAAGATCAATAGCTTAAAGTATAGGTATATAGACTACTTAAGTATACTCTATAGGCTGTGGCATTGGTGAACCAACCATCGTGCGTCGTGGCATTTGCCTGTAGTAATCGGGGAAGACCGTGGAAAATCCTAAACAGGATGGCAGGACAGAGTAAACCTGTCCTCCCGAACATGAGGTCAGTGCCTTTTAATTTATACACGAACATATTCTGGTAACTGATAATATAAAAATATAGTTTTACTCCTCATCGCCACACACGCTTAGGACATTTGTTGATGACTTTCGGGACATTAACATGCAGCTATACCCCTTGTGATAACTCCAGTGTGGACAACCAATTCGTAGGCCACCAACATTGAAGTATGCCTCGTGTTGCCATTGTCTCCTCCTCTGCCCACCTGAAAAAAACTGTCTCTGCACGACATTAATACCATGTATTTCAGGTACTGGCACACGACTTTCTTTAAAAAGCAGTAAACCATGAGTATGTATTAAAATTCAACAAGGTGTTGTTTCATTGTTTGTTATCTACTACTCTGTCATCCAAGTTATCTTTAGCACTGTTGTACACATTAGTTTTAGCTGCCTAAATAGGCAACATATTCAAAAATAAAGCATAAATGTTGCTTACAAAACAAACAACTCAGTACAAAAGCACATCCCAAAACAAATCAATACCAGATAGTTACCAACAACCTGGTATCTGTCTATCAGCTAAGTTGCAGAGATTGTGAAAAAAATATACATTGGAATGACTGGCAGGACATTTGACACAAGATGTAAAGAATTCATCAGAGCACTGAAATATGGTACAAACCATTCAATATTTGTAGATAATCTAAAACAGGAATACCACAGACCAAGCAATAGTGAAAGAGACATGAACATCATAAGAATCAGTAAAGACAGAAACCACCTTCCTTTCCCAGAAAATTTCCACATACACAAAGAATTAACACAAAATAAACAATTGATCAATGACTGAATAAATACTGAAAACCGGACACTACATACAAAATTGAAAAAATCATAGGAGAAAGAAAAGAACCTTTTTTATTCTTCATACACCTCCCCCCCCCGCCCCCCCCCCATCCCCCCCCCCCCCCCCCCCACCAGTTTCATTTCACTTCGTACTCCTCACCTTTTCTTCCATCACACTATTTTGCACTTTTACACAGTATATAAATACACAGCAACATAATTAAATAGATTAACACACATACAGTTAATTGAAAAAATAAAAAAAGTATAAAACAAAAAAGGCATTATCGTGTGTTGGTAACACTACAAAACACAATACACACTTAGAAGTATAAAAATAAACAGTAAACAGTGGTGTATGAAAAAGTGTACTGTGCAAAACATAAGAAATGCATAGTTGTGCAGAGCAATGAAAAATTAAACTACAAGTGTCTGTGTCTAATAAAGAAAGACACCAAAGACCTGACAGCAGATGACATTTCCTGATGTTGGTAAAAAAACAATCAGAAATCACTGTAAGTAAAAACCAGCAAATTGTTAAAGAACTGTTTTTCGATCTTAAAAACAAATCAAATTTTAAATGTCTTTAATTACAGACATGTGATAGTGCTTTACCTCAATAAAATTAAACATGTCTGGTGGAAAAAAAAAAAAAAAAACACTTTTCGTATAGTTGTAATGATTGAATGAAAACACCCTCAGGAATGTTTAAGAATAGTATGTTACCACAAGACATTGGCTGTTAAAAATGATGATAAAATCCTAAAAGCATAACATGCTGATGACATTCTTTTTGCCAGTATCTTTGTGCGCTCATTACACATCAGTTGATAATCAATATTCGTTACAGGATCTTCTAAAGGTATGTCATCTATACCTAATGTGACACAGTTGTTTTCCCTCTTAATGTTGAAGTGCGTGCTGTTCATTCTCTTCATGTTCGAGGTCAGTTTTTGTATACTACCCAACTGTAAACATCTTTTGAGGGATTCATTTGCTTTCAATAATAGGCACTCTGGTGTTTTAGCAGTGACTGATGTTGATGTCGTCAGCATAGAGAAATCTTTCTCCATGTCTTGTACTATCTGAAAAGTTATTAATCTATGTTAAGACCAGAATTGAACCCAGTACATGACCCTGAGGAACACGTACATTTGTGTGTTTCTTGCCTAGTAGTTTTACAAAAACAGCAGATGAGTGGACTATCCCTCATGTATCCTGTTTTTCAGCTAGGACTGGAACCACTTGTTCACTACTCCTCTTACATCTAGTGGTTCTACCTTTTTTAGCAGTATTATTTCATAGTCAACAGTGTCAGAAGCCTTGGACAAGTCCAAGAATATTATGTTATCACACGTGCCAGTTAAAAGTATGGTGTGTACTCTCTTTTTAAAATGATGTCAGCTCCTTTTTGATATAAAGTTTCCATGAGTAAATGTCAGATTGTAAGATGCACCGCCATATTTTTAATTGCGTGATCGAATAGAATGAAGAAATTCACGTGTTGTGGAAGTCTGTCTGCTCTTGAATTAATACTGACTGTGATGTTTGTACAGGGTTATGCATGGCCATTTTACAAGCCTGTTGATGCTGAATTACTGGGTCTCCATGATTACCATGACATAATCAAGAAACCAATGGATCTTGGGACTGTAAAGGTATTTGTTATATATTTAAAAAGTTTACTATAAAATTTGAAACTGTTGAAGGCTATACGGAATGAGTAGATTGCCATATAATCACACTTACAGTCAGTTTATTTGTGTGTTGAATTGGTTTTACTTTATACAGAACCATATCTTTGTAGAAGGTGTTATGCAAACACCACTTACCCGATCATTTTTCTAGATGAAACAATTTTTGTCCGTATATGGTACTAGGTACTCTGGTAGGGCTCATGGTCAGCTACGTATAGATCACAAGGTTTTTAACAATACGAGAGAAGGAAAGTTGGTATTCACCATATAGCGGAGATACTGAGCCGCGATAGGCACAATAAAAAGATTCACACAATCATAGCTTTCGGCCATTAAGGCCTTTGTCAACAGTAGACACACACACACACACACACACACACACACACACACACACACACACACACACACACACACCTGCAGCCTCAGAGAGCTGAAACTACACTGCGAGCAGCTGCACCAGTGCATAATGGGAGTGGCGACTGGGTGGGGGTGGGAGGAGGCTGGGGCGGGCAGTGGGAGGGATAGTATGGTGGGAGTGGCGGACAGTTAAGTGTTGCAGTTTAGACGGAAGGTAGGAGAGGAGGGGGGAGGGTGTAAGTGGTGGAAAGGAGAGAAATAAAAATAAAAGAAATTAAAAGACTGGGTGTGGTGGTGAAATGACGGCTGTGTAGTGCTGGAATGGGAACAGGGAGGGGGCTGGATGGGTGAGGACATGGACTAACGAAGGTTGGGGCCAGGAGGGTTATGGGAACGTAGGATGTATTGCAGGGAAAGTTCCCACCTGTGCAATTCAGAAAAGCTGGTGTTGGTGGGAAGGATCCATATGGCACAGGCTGTGAAGCAGTCATTGAGATGAGGGGTATCATGTTTGGCAGCGTGTTCAGCTACAGGGTGGTGCACTTGTTTTTTGGCAACAGTTTGTCGGTGGCCATTCATGCGGACAGACAGCTTGTTGGTTGTCATGCCCCTAGATGTGAAGTATTACTGTGTCACATTGTTAAGGGTATGGCGCGGGGACTGCGGCAAGCAGCCTACATTGTTATCCCCTCACTGCTTCTTTTCCCTTGGCAGCCAAAATGTGAGGTCAAAGCATGTCTCCTGCTGCTCCCAACAGCCACTATGCAAATTGTTTACTTATTGCAAACAAATGGGACATTATGCAGACACTGAATTACGTGGCAGCCATACATAAGAATTGAACAGTGCAGAGCACCAAAATTGTGCTTTGTGCTTTGGGCGTAATGGTACAAGTTTTGCATTTTGGGAAGTCTTCTGACGTGACTAAATTAAAAGACAGTGTAATGAAGTTGAAAGTTAAGGGTGAGAGACAAGTTAGCATTTGGTGTGTGAGCAACTGTGTGAAAATTTAAATTTAAAGTCATCGGCTATGCAAAGGATCACAGAGAGTGGGAAGATGGCTGCAGATTTGATTTCATGAAAAACATGTTTGTCGGTGGTGTGCAAGTGAAGAGCAACTATAAATAGTTTGAAAAGTTTGAGATCATTTCAAAAGCAAAAGTCCAGATATCCAGATGTAGAAAAAGACTTTCTTGATTTTGTAGGTCTAAACAGGAAACGTGAGCATGCCGTTACAGCTTGAATGATTTGAAATGAAGGCTGGAAATTAGCATGTTAAAGAAACATTTTGCCAGTGGAATTTAAAGTTTATTATGGATGGGTTTGGCTAATAATCTATCTATCCATCACAGAACTGCAATTGTGCAAAAACTGCCTCAAGCTTAGGAAAGAGTTTTTAATGTCTTTTCAGTGTTATGTGATCCAACTTCGATGCAAAAATTATCTGTTTTCCCAAATAGGGACTGCAGGCCAAACACAGGTCTCATTTTGATATGCTGAACAGTACTACAGTAAATAATATAGGGGAACATAGTGTGCAGATATGTACATGCAGTGCTGAAAAGCAGCGATGTACAGTGATGTTGAGCACATGAACAGAAATTGACATCATATGTGGTTTTTAATTAGAAAATCCTCCCCAAGGGAGAAAGCTTCCCAGCTGGTGTTATTGTAAGAGCTCGTGATGGTGGGTGGATGACAGAGGAACTGGTCCTGGACTGGATTTCAGCAATGTGAAATAAGCAGCCAGGAACTCTTCTTCGCCCAAAATCAATGCTTCTGTTGGATACTTTTCGTAGGCATGCTGGTGAAACAAAAACTGAAAAGACTACTATGTGACGTAGTGATTATTCCAGGCTTCATTACAAGTGTGTTGCAGGCTGTGGATGTGTGTATCAATCATCCTTTCAAAGGTAGCGTGAAAAAGTTACATCATTAACAAAACGGCTTCAATGCCAGGAGGCTGTTTGCAACATCTGCATTCATCAGAAGTGTGCCATTGCATTTTGGCTGCTTGGCAGTTAATATTTTCAGAAATTGCCATGAAAAGTTTAAAAAACTGGAATTTCTGATAATCTTGATGGGACCGAATATGATCTTTGTGATAGTGACTCTGAGTAACATTCTGAATTGTCTAGCGAAAGTGAAGAATCAGACTGGTGATACTGAGATGGTAGGAAGTGATTTGGGCGCTGGTAGGTACAAACAAGCTGATGCAGTTTTGCAAAATGGATTTGCTTTTCTTTTTTCAAGAACAGCTTCTGTATTTGCAAACAAGGTATAGTAGCAGCTGCCAGGAACTGTGATAAAACTTTGACTAACACGAGACTAGCAAAAAGTGTACTTTGTTTGTGAGTACTAGTATACAATAAGAGAATAACACCCATCTTCTTTGGCAACAGTTGGCATTACAAATATTTTATAATTATTGTAGTCTTTAATTTGAATGATCTGAACAAGTATATTTGATGTATGTAGCAGTTTCGTACATGATTAGAATAAAAACTAGTCAGAATAGTGACTGAAATTCTGGTATTCCAGGTAAGATCATGAAACTGGCACATGAATTTAAGTTGGATGCCTTCTTTAGATTCTAATTTGTCCTCTTGTAAATAATTCAGTGATGAGGGTATGTAAATCAGTTATCTATGACTTAATTCACTGTAAACTTAATGTCTTCTTGGAGTGCAGTCAAAGATATGGAAAATGCATTAAAAAAACTCGAAATAAAATTTTATGTTACAAAGGTGTAAGTTTTCTGCTATATTCTTCTTACATTTTTGATAGTTTACAAAAGTAACTGCAGTAACTTGTAATGGTACTAATTTCAACCCACAAGTCACGTGTACATCTCATTTTGAAATTAATTATTTATGATCGGAGGCTGCACTATGATTTTTCAAGCCAGAATTTAGGGAAAAAAGTGCAACCTATATTCGCACAAATACTTTATATTTTACAGTGAAGGTACTTTGCATGGATGCTGCGTTCATTATAAGTAGTAGGCAGATTAAATTTAAGCCACTTCACTACATCTTTTGTTATCCTATCAATGGGATAATTTCAAACCAATAACTTCGATCAGATGAAAGTGGTGTGCTTCATCAAGACTTAAACTGTGGATCGAACTATGTGAAGCTGAAACTGTAATGAGACATGACTGGTTATGGAGAGAGTGCTATTTGATTCTATATCTGTCCAGCATTATAGTCTGTAACAATATTATGTAAAGGAAAGTTGTTACTCACTATATAGCGGAGATGCTGAGTTGCAGTTAGGCACAGCAAAAAGACTGCCACTAATAAAACGTTTTTCCAGTAAGGCCTTCGTCAAAAATAGATGACACGCACACGCACAAACGCAACTCACACACCCGTGACTGCCGTCTCGGGCAACTGACGTCACTCTATGCCTATTGTGACTCAGTATCTCCGCTATATTGTGAATAGCAACTTTTCTTTTCATAATATTGTTACATTTCATCCTGGATTTTCCATCATTTTTGTCTCTTTTTGAATGGCTTCTCTAAATCAGGTGTTCTATAATTTCTCTAAATTACTTCATGCGAGTAATGGGATTGTTCGTTTAGTAAGCCTCAGTTGATTTTTCATTTGTTGTCTTCTGCATTAGCTGACAGCCCCCCCTGCTGATATTCCTTTTTTTTTTTTTTTTATTTAAATCTGAAAGATGATCTTTCATGAGCAGTTGTCCTCAACCTGGGCATCCTAAAACCACTTCACAGACCACTTAAAAGCCTTCATTTTTTAAACTTTTTTTTCCGAAGTTGTCAGTCAGTATACAAGGTGTAGTGGCTGCATTCCTCTTTCAGTAGGACCATGGATAGTAAAGAGCTGTTCAAATCAAGGTGCTAGCTTCACCTGTTGAACAGGGTGTGCCTCTATTGGAAGAGCGCTGTTCATATTAAAAACATTGTCTGGATTTTATTCCCAACCAAATTCACAGTTTTTTAACCTTCACAAATTTTCAAACAAATGCACATCCTGCAAAAAAGTGAAGTGTTTCAATTTCAGTCTTTTTACTGGCAAAAGTCTTGTACGTATCATCTCTCTTATGTATAATGAATAATTTTTCCCCCTCCAGTATTCCCATAGTTTCCTCCTCCCTCTCCCCCTACCTCTCCCCGTCCCCCTCCCCTTTTTTTCAACTGACCATTTGTCACTGTCATGCACAATTAACTGAAAATTAATCTCTGCTTTGTTACTATGAAACAATTTTTCAGTAAATGAGGTAGAGTTGTCTCCTTTCTTAGTTGACATTGAAGTCAATACCTACTTCAGTGTGTTGGATGTCTTTCATCTGACAGTTATTTCACCATCGTAATAAGCTGCTGATGTAGCTCTTGTTACAGATTGATTAAAATGGCTTAAGTCTTCTGATGTTTAGCCCTATTTAGGCCATATGATGTCATTGTGCTGGTAACATGAGTGGAAAGACAGCTTCCCCAATGTGAAACTAACATTGGAGCACGTGTAACACTTTCTTCTGCAACATTATCAGTGGAACCTTGCATCATTGGCTTCAGTTTTTCTTATCCTTTCTGTCTTTTTTTCTCTCCCTCCAGTCCCTCCCCTCCCCTCCCTCCAGTCCCTCCCCTCCCCTCCCCTAACTTTTGTTGTGAGTTTGTGTTTTTAAGCACTTTGCTGTGAAACATTTGTTGGCATTGCTTCAATTAGGGTTCTCCATTAAAAGTGTTCATCAAAGAACACTTTCAAAGATGTCAAGGGTGGGTAAAGGAATTCTAATCCGTGGACAAGGCAGCGACTTTGTGCATTCCGTGCACAAGTATTTGGAACTGGTATATATTTGTAGTGCCCTGATTTTAAGTGAAGCAAAAGTTTTGAATGAATCGGTTTCGACACTTAAGATACATTGGTCTGCAGTGCTGAGAAATAGGATATAGAAAGGAAGGAAGGAAGGAAGGTGAGAATAACGTAGCAAATTGATCCATTATTTACAGGAAAGTGGGCAAGAAGTAAGTTACTATAATCCGATTAAAATTACTTTGTGATTGACAGATTGTAGTGGAAGAGGACAGTGTTTCTGGCATCCAGCCAGCCACACTTCCCAAGATGCTGCATGAAAACTACAAATCAGGCAACACAGTCAGCATACGACACTCAAGGAAGAAACTGCAATTGGCTGGCAGCTGGCCCACACCACTCGACTCGCTAACATGTCAAGTCACAGAGTAATTTTAATTATACATGTGGGCAACCAAAATGGACACATTCCTGCTGGATGTAATATACCAGCATATGTACTGTTATCATCAGTGCAAGGAATGCTCTGTTTTAAATAAACTTCTTTTCAGCCTCAAAGAAGCACAGTTTTTTGGAATAAGTTATTCCTTTCAAAAGGTATCCACAACCTTGGTTTATGGCACAAAAATGTTTCATCTCAGATGTTCATCGTCGAAAGAATTGAGGTAGTGATAGTCATCAGTTGTTTCCTGTGCAGATCCCAAACACTGAAGCAGTACTGCTTCAAAACATTAAGCCTAGATGTTTAGTCAACGTAACTGTGTATAGCAGCGTACTATTAAAGCTGTACTTGGAATATTACAGGATTGTTATTCCTACTCATCTGCATTAACTTACTTTTTTTTTTTAAGACCAAGATACCATTAATCACACAAACTATAAATTTTATCTTACGTAATCTGATATCGTCCTAGTCACTTGACAATGACGCCTTCCTGTACGCCATAGCGCCATCAGCAAACAGCCACAGATTGCTGCTCACCCTGGCCCTCATATCATTTATGGATATAGAGAACAAGAGCAGTCGTATCTCTCATCTTTTGGACACTACTCATATAACACTTGCTGTTGAGTACAACACACTTGTTTCTATTACGTAAGAAGTCTGAGAGCAACTCACATAGCTGGGAACCTCTTCTGTATGCTCGTTTTCTGAAAATTTGGGAATATGAAATTTGTCTGTTGTCCTTCATCCATTGTTTGCAGGATATCATGTGAGAAAAGGGCAACCTTAGTTTCGTATTAGTGATGCTGTATAAAGCTTTGGTGATTTGTGGACAGATGCTTTCTGTCTTGCTTGGAGATTTATTGTATTCGCTCTGAGAAAATGTTCAGGAATTCTGCAGCAAAGTGAGGATAAGGATATTTGCTGGGTCCGTTCCTTTACCCTTATATACAGGAGTCACCTGTACTTTTATCCAGTGGCTTGAGACTATGCGCTGGGCAACAGATTTGCGATAAATGCAAGCTAAGTAAGGTCCCAATGCCATAGAGGACACTACAAAACCGAATTGGGATTCCATCTAAACCTGGCAACTTACTTGTTTTCAACTCTCTTTCAGTTGCCCCTCTACGCTAGGGATGCCTATTACTATGTCCTAAATATAGGAGTCTGTGTGACAGTCAAACAACAGTTTGTTTGTACAGTCTTCCTGCATTTATGATTTCTTAAATGAGGTATTTAAAACTTCAGATTTCCTTTTGCTGATAGCAGCTTTCCTTTTGCTGTCCTCTATCAGCACACCAAACTGGTTGACAAGTTACTGGATAGAAAACTTCAACTGCTTAGTAATTTTACATAGGACCAGAATTTTCTCGAGTTCTCCACAAGATCTTTCACTGAAGTGTGACAGTGGAAATTTTACGCTTTGGGGGTTGATCTTTCTATAGGCACAAAAATTTCTACAAACCTTTGCCTTGCGACATTTCTGTGTTCTTTTTTAAACTTGACTGTGCAACAAACTCTGCTTTCTCATCATTTTCCGAATATTGTTATTAAACCACTGTGGGTCTTTCTCATCCTTAATCCACTTTCTGGTACATACTTTTCCAGACGATGATTTACAATCAGCTTAAACTTTGCCAATAAGTTCCTCAATGTCCATCATATTGGAAGTAAATGACATCAGTTCACTGTCTTAAGTAAGGTACTAACAACTGCTTATCTGCTCTTTCCAGTATAAATACTCTCCAAGCCTTCTTGATGGCTTTATTAACTTTAGTAACCATCGTCACTGTGATGACATGATAATCATTAATTCTTGTCTTTTTACGGAAACTGTTGATAAGGTCAGGCCTGTTTCACATTACAATGTCTAAAACATTTACTTTGCACATGTTTCTTCAAACTAGCTGCTCAAGACAGTTTTCGGCAAACATGTTCAGAACTAGCTTCACGAGACTGGCTGTTCATGTACCGTATTTACTCGAATCTAAGCCGCACTTTTTTTTTTTTTTTCCAGTTTTTGTAATCCAAAAAACCACCTGCGGCTTAGAATCGAGTGCAAAGCAAGCGGAAGTTCAAAAAATGTTGGTGGGTGCCGCCACAACTGACTTCTAGCGTCGAATATATGTAGTGCTACACAGGCATGCTTTGTAGGCACAAAGATAAATATTGGCACCAAAACATCTGCATCAGTAAATAAATTAAAAAAAAAAAAGGTGGAAGACGAGCTTTTTTCCCCGCCCTGAGTTTTGACCACTGCATTTTCATACATTATCCAACGAAGTGAATACAAATTACGTATTTTTCATCTTCAAATGGAGTAGCATTTCAATGTACTACGAAAATCCGACTGGGAAGACTGTTTGGGATGTTTGTCAATATGGCCAACTCTACATTCTGAATTTTTTCGTGCCTGTGAGAAGAGATGGTTGCTAATAGGAACTTTTATGAATTGTGAATTACATGCAGTATTCTCTTCACCATAAGAATAATACAAATATAAACATTTTGCCGTGCATTGTTTCGTGTTTGCTGCTATCTCATTTAAATCCTGTCTGCCTAATAAACTACGAAACTAGAGTGAGACAACAGGAAACGCTGAAGAATATACATATCATGTCATGTTTATATTCGTATTATTCTTATGCCTAATAGTGATAGTCAGAAATGAAGCACGGCAATTGACTAGATTTTTAAATCTAAGATGACTCTAATTTCTGTGCAGAATGTAATGTACTAAAGAGGTGTCTGCAAACATTTTCAAACAGAGAAAAGTTTTCGCTAAACTCTCGTTCAGAACATCTTCTATCATACACAGTCTATTATTTCGTTCTTGTTGATCAATATCAAAGAAAGCAGCAGTGTAAGTAACAACAAATAGCTGTCTCTTGCTATTGTTTCGCTTATGAGACAATTCTCTCTCTCTCTCTCTCTCTCTCTCTCTCTTTTTAAGCGGCGGTAGCACGCACAAAAGCAAGCCATGCTGCAAGCGGCGACAGGCCGTAAACACGCACTATCGGAATGCAACAAACAATGTACGACACAGTACAGTAATACATTTTCAGCTTAGAGTGACGTAAACACCTATAACAAAGAAAACGGCACTTATCAGATCAAAGAAAAATAATCAATCAATTCAAACCAGACGAAGCATGTGAAAAAGGAAGGGTACCCGTATAAATACAGACGGAGAGCCTGACGCATAGCAATGGCTACCTGGTAAAGCTTAACTGCTAAGCTTACGACTCGACCCAAACTACTGTAGCTGTATCGTCATTCATTCGACCTAAATTGTCTCTCATATTACAATGGACCAACTTTGTTTCGATTTGGAGATGCGGCCTAACACTTTTCTCTCCCCTTGAATTTCGAGTCTCAAATTTCAGGTGCGGCTTAGATTCAGGAAATTTTTTTTTCCTCGATTTCGAGTCTCATTTTTCAGGTGCGGCTTAGATTCGGGTGCGGCTTAGATTCGAGTAAATATGGTAACCTACACTGAATCCAGATACATAAAAGTCTACTCTCGGTAGGTTAAAGGACCTCCAACTAATGTTAAATGATAAGAGTGTTTCCACGATACTGAATGTAGACTTTCTTTAAATGATTCTAAAAAGCTTTAGCACAAAATGATTTACCAGAAAAGGGAGGGAGTGGGGGGGGGGGGGGGGGGAGATTAGATACCATAGGTGTGGGAATGTTCATTGCAGTTGACAGACATATTCCGTTGAGGTCAAAACTGAGTCAGGCTCTATTAAAGTTAAGTTTAGTTGCCAGTCCAATGCAAATTTTTGTGCAATAATCATATCTCCAGCAATACATTCTCTTCAAGATTTGTAAGTTTTCTTTATTTATATTCAGCATTGATAGTTCAAGTTTTTTATTTGTGCTGAGGTTAGCCAGTAAAACCACAGAAATATTGACCACAGATGTTTGCAAAACTGTTTCATGTGTAATCCAGAGAGCTACTCAACAATAAATAATCCACCCACAAAACACGCATTTAAACAAACTACTCTTAACACATTACTAGATCTGCATTCTTATATTGTCACATCTCTAATATGATGAAAATTTTCTCAAAGCTCAACTTATTTTCTTGTTCAGTAGAGTTTTTTGTCAGTTTGGTAGAAGTGTTAAATTTTATTCATTTGTGCCAGTTTAACATTATGGCTGAGATGAATAAAGTGGGCTGTGATGGAACAGTTAAAAGCAGCAATTTTTTCATAAGTAATCATTCAGTAAGTGTAAATTGTGCTTGTGGCATTACCACTGGCAAGCCCACTTGAAAAAAGAATGTGTTTCACTCTGTATGTCAGTGTAAGCTTGTATCCCATCTTTAGTGACATAGACATCAATTGGATGTTTCTTTCATCCCTTCCTCTCTGTTGAAGAAAATTTCTTTAGAATGCATGATTCCTTATATTTATACATGATACATAATACAGTTTTTGCATTTGATAATTTTTTCCTTCCATATAGCAAAAAATGGATAATCGGGAATACAAAACTGCTGCAGAATTTGCCGCTGATGTAAGATTAATATTCACAAATTGTTACAAGTACAATCCTCCTGATCACGATGTTGTAACAATGGCAAAAAAGCTGCAAGATGTGTTTGAAATGAGGTGAGTTACCATAATACTAATTTTCACTGGTTCAGTAAGATACTTCTTTAACAGAGCTAACCAGTATTTTATTATGAAAGTTCAAAAATTTTGTTCCTAGGAATTATAAGTGCACTGTTTTAAGTTCCCATGGCATTTCTAGGTGCAGGGAAATATATCTATAGTTTATACATTCATTGGTGGTTGATAATCTGGTCATTATCTGTTTAGAGAGAACACCAAAGTGCATTAGTGTACTTTTGCAGCATCTGATATAAATGTTATGTTACAGATGTGCTCTCTGCATCTTGTACTGAGCATACAGCTTTGTTGTGGCTAAAAGTTTATCTGCAAAGAAAATGTGCCGTTTACAACAGAAAAAAAACATTGTGCACACACAAGCGTCTGCTGACAGCAAAATGTGTCAAAGGCTTTAGGATGAAGATTATGCAATACTTTGTAACAAAAACTGCTTTTAATGAGCATAATGTCACAACTGTCGACAGGAAAATATTGCAAATAATGGTTTGAAAAGTGTTACCTTCAAAGTGAATTTTGTTTTACACAAGATGAGTTATGTTATTTGTGAGAATTTGTGATGAAATTCTTAAATCGTGGAGGAGCGTTTGGATCTCATTAAAATTAACACTTTGAGGACAAGCCACTCGAAGACTTTCATCCCCAGAAGACCAGCCATTTATGCGATTATTTGAAATTTTACTTGCATACTAGTGTTTGATATATCTTGAAGGGCAACACATGCTAAAAAAAGACCAAGTTTCGAGCTTACTTTTTGATATTTATTTTAGTTCTTTCATAGATTACAAATCATATGATAATGATGGCAAAAAGTATAAATATTCTTAGAAATATGAGGTGAGTTCTTGAGCAATTTCACATGTAACTGTCTTTTCTATGGAAAAGTCAGTTGTCAACAGAACATGTATTCAGCCAGGTAACCCACAAAATGTTTGGTGAACAGCAGTGAAAATTTGGTTGTACTTGTCATAAATATTCAGCTGCTGAAATTGAAGCACTGTAAAAAAAAAAGTTGTATATTAATTCACACCACTCACTTTTCGTATTTGTGTGCTTGTGCTACTGTTGTGGTGCTGCTATTAGCCGACTACATCACTTGCTCTATGCTCTGAATATGGACTGGGTCATTCCATGTCAACTCACCTAGGCCTTCCCGCTTGATGATCAGATTTCGTTGAAATTTTATGTGAACATTCGCACGTGAACCCAAGGACTTAAAACACATTGTTTTGAATGAGACTGGTTTTGAAGTTAATGAAAAATGTAATTTGTAAAAGAAGTGCAAAATATACCTTACTTTCAACATTTTACAAAAATCATTATTATTTCAATGAATGTGTAGATTATTAGAAAATAGTAGAGGAATGAAATTTTGTATTCCACATTTTTGACATGTTCAGCATGCATTTACTCTATGAGATATAAGAATTTGAAGTTTACATCTTTTCTAGGCCGCGATTTTCACGTCGAACTTTGATTCATATTACCTAGCATGGTTAACCAGTGTTGGATAGTCAAATACACTTTTTTTGGCAGTTAAAACAATGGTCTTTCTAACTAGCCCTGCCTGGAAAGTTTTATAAACACGGTTTTTTGGAAAAACTGTTTGAAAACACAGGATTTTTTTATCTTTTTACAGAATCTCTAATTTTGCACTTCACTTATTCAGTATTGAACAGTGGTACATAAATTAATACTTTATATTTGAGAATCTTGTATTATTAGGTTTCTACATGCCAAGGTTCACATTCGTCATATCTTTTGTCCCCGAGCTATAAGAAGCCAGACGTTGAAATTTTTTCAGGTGATTTTTGTCTAACATTTTCTGGTGGAATATGACTTATAAAATTATTTTGGTTATTTTTGTTAAGAGAACACACAAAGTTGTGTAAGAGGGCCAAATTTCATTTCTTTGATTGAAATATAGCCCGAGATATAACTGCTCAAATTTGTCAGAAATTCATGCTCGCTATGGGCAAAGTCAAATAAGGGTCAATCCGAATGAAGTGGTCCAATACAAATTAAGTTGGTTGCTTGACCATTTTTAAATATTTTAATTTTTTATATATGATTACCCTATAATTGAGGACTTCAAAACAGTTTTTTTAAAATTACCTTTCATCTTTACTGAATGGCGACTATTTTCATTTGTAAGTGTGCGATAATGTTTCGGTTTAGAGACTTAAGCAAAAATATGAATATCTGTGCACTGGGTTAAGTTAAAACATTGCAGTTGACATGATTGTTTTTAGAAAAGTGTCCTCTACAACATAGTCTGTTGCAAAAAAATACCGTAAATTAAAAAATAACCAGTAAAAACTGTGGTGTCACCGCCAGACACCACACTTGCTAGGTGTTAGCCTTTAAATTGGCCGCGGTCCACTAGCATAAGTCGGACCCGTGTGTCGCCACTGTCAGTGATTGCAGACCGAGCGCCGCCACACGGCAGGCCTAGAGAGACGTCCTGGCACTCTCTCCCAGTTGTACAGCAGAGTTAGCCAGAGATGGATCACTGACAACTACGCTCTCATTTGCCGAGATGATAGTTAGCATAGCCTTCAGCTACGTCATTTGCTACGACCTAGCAAGGCGCCATAGCATTTGATAATTAATATTGTGAAGAATGTACAGTAACGAGAGATGTTCTACAATTGTGGATTAAAGTTAAGTATTATATCAACTACGTACTTTATTTGCTACTATTAATTCCCTTAACTGTTCCAGACCTCACGCCAGTCAGTGTGTAATTAAACGCATGCATTTCGGCGTCCTCTAGCAACACAGTGTTGGCTCTTCTGCCAACACTTCAAAAACGACCTCCAAATTTTCAAAGGTCCAATTTTTAGGTACAAATATAAACAAGGAGTGATTTATGAGAGTATATTTTTTTCCTATAGTTAGATATCATACACTACTAGTCTCATATATAGCAAGAATACTTACAAATGTTTCCTTAATTTTTTATGATTTTTTGAAATTTGAAAATTTTCATTTTTTGTAAATTTTGGGGTTAGCTATCTCAGGCGGGACTGAATATGAAAATATGATTTTTGCACAGTTTGTACACCTATATGATAGCAACGTACTGGAAAAATTTCAACATTGACATCTGACTGAACAAAGATATGAATTTTTGAAAAGGAGGAGATAATTCACATTACTGTACAACTGATCTTATGGCTGTTGCCTGTTAATGTGTGATGTTGGTGGGATATAATCAATTATTATTGTAGTAAGGTACTGAATTATAATACAAAAAGTGGAAACATCACTGAAATTAACATTTATATTATTTTGACATACTTAAAATAAATATTTTGAATTAACATCCTTCGAGATGCGACTGTTCCTAAACCTTGTGGTGAATGTTAGGAACACTTATTTCTTCAGATTGCTTCTGTGATATAGAATTAGTCCTCCCAGTTGCTGTGGTAAGTTCAAGCACTGAATGTTTCTGTAAAACATTTTTCATTGGTATCCAAACTTTGTCACTAGTAGATTTCTTGAATGATGTTCTCGGGCCAGCGTGGTGGTAAAAATGCACAAAAACATCATTGTTTTCCAAAATTATTCTTTCAACCTCTGCAAGCCACCACTGTCCATCATACACACATGCCACTATTTCATTCAACATTAAAGGCAGAGATGTAATTGTACTGACACAATGATCCTCATAAATTTCGGTTTCTGATGTTACATAGCATTGAACTAAGTTTTCTGCAATGCCAAGGAATTTGTGGAAATGCCTTGTTTATTTTATTGCTATACTGTTTTCAAATCTGGTTTGAAGTGTTGTTTTCATTTGCAGAACCACTTCTTCTTTCTTGATCAGAAAATAGGTAATGCCTTTAATATTATCCTTGCAAAAGACATACCTGTACTGTGAGAATTTGATCTGTGGTTGGTCTTAGTAGGCTGGCTTTACTTGCTTCACATTTTGTTGTACCTCCTACTCCATCACATCCATTTTTACCATGGCAAGAGGCATAAAAGTGCCATTCTGCCTCCAACCCAAAGTCTACTTTGTTGTTGCACAAATTTGAAAAATTCTTTTTGTTGTTATACTGTCTACCACTTCCATCTGAAAAGTATACCAGCTTCTTAACCTTGGGAAAAATTTTCTTTTATGTGATTTATTACATACTTTTGAAACACATGTACAGCCAAAGTGTTGTGCTCCAAGTAGTCGCTTAAAATGCAAATTGAAGAACTGCAAACTTCATCTTTCTCATTTTTAAAGTAGAGAATAAATGGATTCACTGTTACGTGGTCATTGACGCAGTGGTACTCTTGTATTGCATCCTGACTCACAAATGTAAAATTTTCTGCAAAATCAGCTAGCACTATACATTCAGTTTCATGAAATTGTGCTTTTTTGTCCTTCGAAAACTTACTTTGGATTTTAGAAACATAGTGGTGACTTTTGAGTTTTTGTAAGTTATCAATTAAAGATTCCAAGTGCTCTTCCTGAGATTTAACCACTGTTATCATTTCTGCCCTGTCAGTTGTGACCCACTGTTTGAAGGTAATACTATCTGGCATTTCCTCATCATATTCGTGAAACAATTCAATAACGGTTTCCTTACCAGGGCATTTATTACACAAACTCATCATGCAGTCATAACTGTTAGTGTCACAGACTATTAAATCTAGTAACTCTTTGTAGTTAAGATCTCTGAGTTTTGCACACGCAATCATCAGTTTGACATTTTGATGATATAAACAAACACACATGGAGTGTGTCCCTGAGGATCCACCCAAAACACACCACTCAGGGCAGAGGTCACAAAATTTTGACCTTCCAATTTTGCATTAAGGATGATAATTTTTGAAAACTACATAAAGTTCATTTAAATTTGACAACTCTAGTCATTTCTGCTTTGCTACTTTAACTCCATTTATAACAACTCTTTTGCTATCTTTGCAATATGAGCGCAGTCTACTGTTTTCATCATCTTCAAAAACTGTTGGATCTTTTTAATTTTTTCTTCACTTATACCTGCTCCTTTCTTCTTTCCTAAAACTGGAAGAATGCCTTGCTCTTTAACAAATTTTTGTGTTAGTTTAACCAAATGATGAGAAACGTTGAATTTGTGAATTATTTTATCTCTTGACCATGAGCCAGGGAGCAAACTTAAAATGTTAACTTTTTCTTCTTTAGATGTCACTGAACCTTTAATTTTTAATTTGTCTATTAATCTCAAATATTCAGTGTCAGATGATGCTGGTGGTAGGTTTTCTTCTTCTTTAGAAATAATGTTGGTATCTGTATTATTAAAGCATGATTCCAAGTCTCTACTAATTTTGTCTGAAATTTGTTGTACCTTATGTTCAATAGCTGTTTTTCTTTTTCTGCTACTTAATTTTATTATTTTCGAAGCAGGAGATACGTCTAACTTAGAACAAGCAAAATCCAATATGCTAACAGCTTCCTCATTAGGAATATCAATGTCATTAACAATGTTACACGATTCTGGTTCTGGATTTACAACAAATATTTTTAAATAACAATTTGGGCACAGGGAATTTCCAGGAATCGCATTACGTTTCACTTGGGAAGCTGTTTCACTCTCACATAACAAGAACAAATGTTCAAGTTTTATTTCCTTCAAAGCTTTAGTAATAGGTTTTTTTATGAACTTTAAGTGAATCATAGCACATTTCTTCCAAAAATGTGGTTGTACTTCAGAATATATTTCTTCTCATGATACTCACATACTGATGTTAACTCAAACAGCGATGTTACAGAACAACTTACTTGGAATTTAAACAGTTTGTCTAACTTTATCAAAATCATTGACATTTTTCAAGTTTTTTGAAACTTGAACCTTAAACTGTTTTGTGACACACTTCATTTGCTGTCTGTCCAACAGAGCACTGTTCATCCATGTTATTGCATTCCATTTAATCTCTCAAAAGTAATTACATATTACACACAGAACAAAGCACATAACACATTCTACACTCTCGAAGTATGTAGAACCACTCTAACAGAGGCTTCAGAACAGACTGATTACAACAATACCACACCCAGCAATAATGTACTTCTTTATTGGCAATAAACCTAAACGTAAAAGAGCATTTTTATTACCATAGAACAAAAGCGAAAGCTCCTATTGTTTAATATTGCATTATTAAAAATAAATAAACTAAATGAATATTGGGTGATAGTGTTAACTAAATATAAGTCACAATTAAATTTTATTACAGTGAAACAGTAAACCTTTTAAATAGGCAACAGCCATAAGATCAGTTGTAGAGTAATGTGAATTATTTCCTCATTTTCGAAAATTCATATCTTCGTTCAGTCAGATATCAGTGTTCAAATTTTTACAGTACGTTGCTGTCATATAGGTATACAAACTGTGCAAAAGTCATATTTTTATATTCAGTCCTGCCTGAGATAACTAACCCCAAAATTTACAAAAAATGAAAATTTTCAAATTTCAAAAATTCATAAAAAATTAATGAAACATTTGTAAGTGTTCTTGCTTTATATGAGGCTAGTAGTGTATGACATCTAACTGTAGGAAAAAATACTCTCATGAATCAGTCCTTGTTTGTTATTTTTGGGCCTAAATAGTGGATTTTTGAAAATTTGGTTACCAAACTTTGGTCAATGTGACTGGTTATTTTTTAATTTAGGGTATTTTGTGTAACAGACAGTGTTGTAGAGGACACTTTTCTAAAAACAATCATGTCAATTGCAATGTTGTAACTTAACCCAGTGCAGAGATTTTCAAATTTTCGCTAATGTCTCCAGACTGAAAAATGACACGTCTACAAAAAAATGGCTGCCATCCAGTAAAGGTGCAAGATAAAAAGTATTTTAAAAAACTGTTTTGAACTTCTCAAATTAGGGTAATCACATATAAAAACATTAAAATATTGAAAAATGGTCAAGCAACCATCACTGGACCCCTTCATATGGATTGGCCTTATAAGTGACTATACCTCAGCCACCTTTACTTCAATGAATGTTAAACTTTATACCACTGTTTATTGGAGACGTGTGCAAATGTTCACAAAACATTTTATTGAAATTTGTGATGTTGGAGCATGAAAATGCTCAGAAATTAGTCAATTTGACATGGAATGACCCTGCTGTCCATGGCTGGTGAGATCATATGACATGAGCTATGACCAGCTGACAAATCACATAGGGCAATTTCATTTCTAGTGATTGAGAAGATACCATGCTGTATTTTGTGGAATTTGTAATTATATTTTTGTAACATGAAAATATGCAGCACACAAGTTGCCACCCATCAAAGATCTTTCCAAAAGTGTTGTTTTTTGCTGGGTTTCGTTTTGTAAAGTGCTGCGAAGTTTTATACCAGTGTATGAAACCTTTACCATATAAAGGATTGATTGGTTTTGCAGATTGTCTCTTTAATGCAGAAAAAATGTACTTCACCCAGGAAAAAGCGTATTTTTAACTACCAAATTCGAAACTGGAGAAACTTGATTTTTCCACATCTTACAGTCTCCTATCTTAGCTTGATAAAGAACTGCATTTATTTTCATTATTCATCATAGTTACTGCACTGCCTCAAATTAAGTAAAACATTGGACGAAATTTTAGAGTGTTTGCAGAGGTAAAAATGCATTGTGTAAACTGTGCATCTGGTTTATTTTAGATCATACTCTACAGTATAAGAAATGTAGGTAAGATATAGAAATTTTATTTAAAATTGATAACAGATCGGTTCCCATTTCATTATCATGATATTGATTTTTACGTCCAGTGGATGGTTGGATGCTATGTGCCCCTTTCCATCCCAGGCATCGGGTATTATGTGGTCGTAACAACTGACATATTTCCTAAACAATTCAAGATATTAAAATGATGTTTTTTTAGCAAATGATAGCACACAGAGGCATTTAAATTGTACGATAAATACTAGGAGCTTTTTTATTCACCAAGATATGGAAGTAATTCATCAACCTTGGTGAGAAGTTGGCCGCTCACTATGCATGCAGAATAGCACACGAGCAGCGCATGTGTACGTGTCCACAGCACCTGGGGAATGACAGAGTAGGACATGTATACACATTCACTGCAGTGAAAGGGTTAAATGCCGTATAACAAAATACGAATAAAATGCACAGAAACAATTTTATTTATTCATTCCCCCCCCTCCCGTGGGACCAAATTAAGGAGAAGTCTCTATGGTCATGTAACAAGTCAATACATGAAATTATAACACGATAGTAGAAACTGATAAAATGAAATATAAGAAGCATATTCAGGCGACAAGTCGTAAGTTTAAATAAAGAAAATCAACAATGTAACTATGGAATTTGCTTAATTTTTCAGCTCTTCCAGGAGCTCCTTGACAGAATAGGAGGAGTGAGCCATGAGGAAACTCTTCAGTTTAGGCTTAAAAGTGTTTGGGCTACTGCTAAGATTTTTGAGTTATTGTGGTAGCTATTTGAAAATGGATGCAGCAGAATACTGCACTCCTTTCTGCACGTCAAGGAAGTGCATTCCACATGCAGATTTGATTTCTGCCTTGTATTAACTGAATGAAAACTGCTAACTCTTGGGAATAAGCTAATATTGCTAACAACAAACGACATTAAAGAAAATACATACTGTTAGGGCAATGTCAGAATTCCCATACTATTGAATAGGGGTCGACAAGATGTTCTCGAACTTACACCACTTATAGCTTGAACAGCCTGTTTTTGAGCCAAAAATATCCTTTTTGAATCAGAAGAATTACCCCAAAAAATACCATACGACATAAGCATATGAAAATATGGAAAGTAGACTACTTTTTGTGTTGAACTGTCACTTATTTCAGGTACTGTTCTAATGGTAAATAAAGCAGCATTTAGTTTCTGAACAAGATCCTGAACATCAGCTTTCCACAACAGCTTACTATCTATTCGAACGCCTAGGAACTTGAACTGTTCCGTCTCGCTTATAATATGCCCATTCTGTCTGATCAAAATATCGGTTCTTGTTGAATTGTGAGTTAGAAACTGTAAAAACTGAGTCTTACTGTGATTTAGCATCAAATTATTTTCCACAAGCGACGTACTTATTTCATAAACTACATTATTTGATACTGTTTCAATATTACACACAAGATCCTTCACTACCAAGTTGGTGTCATCAGCAAACAGAAATATTTTTGAATCACCTGTAATACTAGAAGGCATATCATTTACATAAATAAGAAACAGCAGTGGCCCCAGCACCGACCCTTGGGGAACGCCCCACTTGACAGTGCCCCATTGGGACTGAACATCACTACCACTCTCAATATTGCGGAGAATTACCTTCTGCTTTCTGTTCTTGAAGTAAGAGGCGAACCAATTGTAAGCTACTCCCCTTGCTCCATAATGGTCCAACTTCTGCAGTGATATTTTGTGGTCAACACAGTCAAAAGCCTTCCATGAACAAAGTTTGTATCAATAAAATTATCTTTGTTAGTGTGACGGTATTTGGTATTTTTAATCAGTGTGTCAACTGGCTCAATGTTTCCTGTTGATGAGGCTAAGGAATGGAGGAGGACAAATATATATTTTTGTAATAGTTAATAAATGAGTACACTGCACAAGAACTTCACGCATCCATTTTTCCAATACTTGACAATTTCTGTACTGCTTTGCTATTTAATATTGTAATTATGTATTAAGTTACATGTTCCATGAAATTAGAAACAGAACAAGACGCAAATCATGATATTAAGAATAGGACCTTCATGAGTGCACTCCTGTATATTAACTCAACAATACGGCCAAATATAAGTTATAGTGCAGACTATTTGAGTAGATTTTAAAATTGTCACAGTAATGCTCAGTTAAAGTATGCTTTGCAAGTACCGAAATAATTGCATTAAACAAAAGGTTTGAAGCTAACATATGGAAGGACTGAAAATAATTGATCTCTTACATTGTTTTGTGGCTGTGGATTAGGCAGGTGATCGTATAGATTGTAAGTCTATAAGAGGTTTCCATTTGACGATATTGTTGCTGTGTATATGCAACATAGTGTGAACCCAATGTGGGTACATAAGCACTGACATATAGGCATAGGAGTAGTGTGGCATTCACATCTTTCTGCTGTGTGTGTGTGGGGGGGGGGGGGGGGGGGGTAAATGACAAGAACAGTGGCGACGTTAGTACCAAATGCGTCCCAGCATGTTGCTATACTTTTCTTGGCTGCTAAAGGATGAATGCTATTCTTTTCTTGGCTGTCGAAGGATGAATACAGGTAGACATCCATCATAAAATAAAGAATGTGCATTGAGAGGTGCGGGGGGGTGCGAGGCAGTGTTTCTGGGTGGCTGGCCTCATCCATCATGGACAACAAGCAGGCAGTTGATGATGCAATTAGCGCGGACCAGCACATAACCATTTGTGTGCTAGCAGAGGACCTTGACATCAGATTTAGTATCATACAACACATTATTTGACAGGAGTTAGACTAACCTTAGGTCTGCAGCAAGTGGATAGCCTGGGTGTTGAATGAATGCCGTACAAAGATTGAATGGGATGTTTCAATGTTGAAAGGAACATGTTCTTAATGCAAGAAACGAGAGCTTGTTCCATCCATTGTCCCCCCATCCCTGGAAGTTCAAGAGCCAACTGTCGAATGGCCCATTGATTAGAGATATTTTGGAAATCTGAGAAACAGGAAGTGATGCAATCTGCTACTTTTTCTGAGTATGCAGCATTCTCAGAAACTGTCCTAAGATTAAGCTAATTCTGAATATTTTAAATATTTTTGATGTAAAGTCTTGATGAGTTTGTTCAGACGTATGAAGACAACTTAGAGGCAGTCAGCATTGCTAGACATGGTAACGTTACAAAAAATCAGTACCTTGGGGATTTTGTGAATGTATGTTACTTCAGTGGTGTGATAGATATTTGTAAAGTACAGTCAGAAAACAATGTAGCACCAGATCTTTGAGCAAGGATGAATTTGTAAAGGAGGTACATTTATATCAGTAGTATCAACAGAGTTGAGAATCTCTCAACTATGAGTAATTTGTGTACAACAGTCAGTCAGTTCCATGCCACAGGTGTGTTCACTATGTAAAGGTAGATACACATTGTATTTGCCTTGTCATTAATAAATATTCTTATAAAATACTGTAAGCAGGATTGAATGAAAATGTTGCAAATAGTTTTGGTGTCTGTTTCCAACCTGAGAGCTATTTTTGTGGCAGTGCTAGCTGAATCTAGTCAGTTTGGCTGAGTATTTCGGCCTGGTGTTGTTCCCTAACTTTGTACCTTGCTTGCTGTAACATGTTACGATATTAAATGAATAGAGAGAACGAAAGATAGAACCTTTTGAAAACCCGTCAGTAAATTCTACACTTCTCGAAAAATTTAACACAGTCAAAATTTTAGGATAAGTATTTAAAAAGTATCAGGTGATGAAATTTTATCATGATATTTTTTGTAACATTATCGATAAACATGTAAATAGTTGTTTCATAGACACTGTCCATCTGCAACCCGGGCTGTGGGGGTTTCACATTGTTACAGGATAATGACATAAAAGTACAGTTACTAATAACATTTAAGGTCAGTTACTGTTGTTGCTCATGTGTTTGTTCCTTGCTTTTGAACTTTAATACTTCCATTTGTGGTATTTTCATCTTTATCAGGAAATAACTTCCCTTTCCTTGTCATTGATACTAATTTCTAGGATATTGCTACAGTAATAAAGTAATCTGTGTGTTCTCAGATATGCAAAAATACCAGAAGAACCAGTTTCTGGGAGCAAGAATGAAAAGATGTCTGTGACCACTTCAGGAAGTGAATCAAGCAGTGGATCAGCATCCGATTCAGACGATTCTGATGCCGAGCGCGTTCGCAAGCTAGCACTCCTTCAGGAACAGGTAATACTATTGATATTGAACCACTATTCCCATAAGAAGTTACTGTAGCCATTTCTTGTAATATCTTCAAAGCTAGCAGAGCATTGTTTCAGATGGACAGAGCTCGTATGAATTTAATAATGTTGATCATCTTTGTGGTCAATACTGTAATTGAAGTTTTGTGGATTATCATTTCAATTGGCTAGTTTTGTGATCAAGAGTGTGTTCAAAGTAATGTTTTTTTCTGCTTGGTTGTTTGCAATGTTCATTTTCAAATTCTGTGTATGGTTATTACTAAATTGTGTAACAAATATGATTGCTTTGCTCCTCTAAAATTCACAACTAAACACTGCCAACCTCCACCCACGGTCCTAAATGATTAGATGTACAAATTTAGAAAGTTGTCGTACAATGCGCCTGAAGACAAATTGAAATTGACTGTTTCAGTTGTCAATTGTTTTCTTCTTTTTCTTCTATTTAAGTATAAGTGTTTCTGGTGAGAAGAAGCAGCAGCATTGTCCTGAATGTGAACAGAGTACTCCTCTGCTTTAAGATGTTTCTCAATATTATTTTTCTTTTCCTACTCAACTTGATAATTACAAAATCTGCAGAATATTGGTTTTGACCTTTCATGCACATTTGTAGGTGTGCGACCCATATTTGACAGTGCTAGAGGTAGAACTGATGAGGTAGCGTTGAAGTAGAACCAAAAATAACTACTCACATATTAGAATAAGACTTTGGCAGGTTGTCTTTTCTGGTCACTATAGTGCAGAGTATGGACACTGTAAACTGGCAGTCAGCTAAAGTGTAAACAAATTAGAATTAAGACTACCAGAGGGATGAGGAGCAGTGAAAGGAGCCCCACCTCTTTCCCGCAGGGTGCCAATGTACACCCATATTCTGTTTTTCTGTGAAAACAAATCTGACAGATGGGGTTAGAGGATTCATCAACCCCTTCTGGTGTTGTGAGGGCTGTAATCAAACTCTGTGATTGACGAGGATTAGTCTTTTCAGTCATTTCAAAGCAAAAAAAAGAAAACAATGATCAACACACACGATGCAAAGTATTTAATAACACCTACTGTGCAATAGGTATTCAGCTGTTTTCTGGAAATTGTTTTAAATGATTAATTTGTCATTTTATGCACCTGGCATGCTTTTTTCCTCATGCATTTCAGTATCCTTTTGTAAAAAAAGGAAAGAAAATTCAAATAATTTTAAAGCCCGCTAAAACCCTCCATTCGACTCGTGTCTTGTGACGTCACTGGCTAGCTCACTACTCCTACTGTCATAATGTTCAGTCAGAGATATGTCTTGTTTTGGAATTTATGCTATGGAAAATTTGTTACAAATGGTGTGTAGTACCATACGGTACAAATACATCTATAAAAACTCCTGAAAACTTATTTTTGGTGTTCCAGTGAGTGAGAAGATGTGTAAAATTTGGTGCACTGTAAGGGCAAATTGCCGCAATGTCGACACACGAGTGGACTAGCTTAGTTACACATGTGATGCATTGTGAGGAGATAAACATTCACTTACCTCTGAGATATGCTCTCCCACTGCTGCAGTGAAGGATTGTGTCATTCAACAAAATTAAGCTCCTAGTGAAAATTGTCATTTTACCCAACTATAATTCAGTTATTCAGTAGCTCATTGTCGAATTTTGTAAGATGATGTCCGTAGATCTCTGGTTCGAATCCAACCCGAAAGAACATTTTACCTCATCAAATAATGTTCTCTTTCAGCAGATTGGCTCACCCCAAAAACATTTTTTCAGCCATTTCTATTTTTTAACGTAGTTCTTGATGCATTCATTAATATTTGTCAGTACTGAAATTATTGTTGTACTTTTTTATAATATTCAGCTTCAAGCATTTTAAATTTTCTTACAGTTGTGCAAGAATAATAGATCTCCAATTATTTTGAAATCCATCCCGAAATTAACATGTCTGTTGCTGGATCACTAAGGAATTATTTGTATTCTTTTCATCAATGCTAAATGGTTTTTCATCAGTGCTAAGTGCACTGTGTGCTGATGTCTCCTTATTTCAGACATTGTATTTAAAAATGAATACTTCCTCTGGGTTTAAGATGAGTCTCCAATTTTACTAATGAAATTGTCAAATGTAAATTCTTTGTGGAGTGCTTCTGTAAATTTTCGCTTTCATTCTGTTTGTATCCTGAAATTTACATCACTTGGTCACTTTTTATGTTTGTTGTAGCACTGACCACACATTCTTATTAGTATTCAAACACACACAAAATCAAATAAATTTGCTGAAATGTTATATGTTAGTGGTCAAAGTTATCCATACATCAACAAATGCAAGCTTAGGAACTTTCACACGGTAAATAATGTGGAATCAACAGATATCAGGGAGACAAATAAACAGATGGAAAATGGAAACAAAAGATCTATGAACATATGAACTTAACTACAAGAGCTAACGGTGGTTTTATGCTGACTAACATTTCTGTCACATCTTTTACGTCAAGCCTACTGGACTGGCAACTATCATCAAGTGGAGTCCACCATAGTTTGTTACCAGTAAGCTGTTACTAAATTCATGAATCGGAAGAACTTTAGTTGGTCACTAGTAAGAATATGTGGTGTTACCAACAAAAGTTGTGACACTTCAACCCTTATTTCAGCATCACATGTTTCATGTAGCATTTTTGCAATGGAATGTTTCAGTAATAAATAGTGAAAAACATATAAGTGAATATAGAAATGTTTAATACTTACATTTGGTGGAAATAATAGTTCTGGAAGATCTGGTTTGGCCTTTGTGGTCTTCCCAATTTATAATGTGTTTAAAAAATAGGGCAGGGAAGGTTTATTTCCTGTGAATATTTAGAAATTGAGTTGTACCAGGGACATGGACAGTGATGTTATGTACAAACCTAAGTTGTTTCAGGATTTCATGCCATGTCCACTACATTCATTTCATTATGTAATAAGCTACCTGTGGTAACAAATTGTCACTGTAGGCATGTTTAGCACGACACAAAGATAGAACAACAACATAGAAAACAACCTTCAACATTGAGGTGAGCAGCCACCCTTTCCTCCTCTGGGAAGATCGTGAGCAAGTTACAAGTACGATACATTATAATAAAACATTTTTGGTACCTAGTGGCTGTAGGCTAGCTTAAATAGATAAGTTACTGCTTGGGTTTTTTTTTTTGGGGGGGGGGGGGGGGTCTTTTGAATAAGTGATGTACTCCTACTTCCAGAAGTGTCTTAAGAGGAATAACCATGTTCATGGAATTCATAGAAAGTGTGAACATGCAACCCCCACCCACCTGACTCTCCCAAAAAAATTTGGAATCTGTGCTAATGTAAGAAAATGATAATACAACCTTCATTTTAGTAAAAGTATGTTAACTTGGAGTGAAGTATGTATTTAGACAAAACTGGCATTTACGAAGGATAAGCTATGGGTGTACAGTGGTTATACAGTAGGATTCCAGCACATTCGGGACCGTCCCGATGCCGGATTGGTGAAAATACTGGGCTATCTGTCGGTACGTCTTACTAATGGTGTAGGCTAAGCTATACGGTGAAAGCAGCTGTAACATGGTGCTTTGCAGTAAAATGTTGATTAGCGGAGTAATAAGGTTAATAACTTCGTCAAAATTAGGCCAGTACCAAATTCTTATTCAAAACATCTAGTTTACACACTTGTACTGACAATATTTTAGTTTGACTTCAAAAATCTCAAATATATTTTTGTTTTTGAGGTTGTTGTCACATAAAAGCTATTTCTGATGATACATAAATCATTAAGTTCAGAGGCATTATAATTAGAATTACACTCAGCAAAAGTGACATTTATTTAGGGATTTTGCAGCTTCTGCCTAGCTGATTCTCCCATTCGACCCTTTTCTTCTGTTTCTTTATCTGAGTGATACTCTTCAACATTATGTATAAATTGAGGGGTTACTATGCACTGGATAATGTCCTCGTCAATTAGATCTTGCTCCATAGGTTCTTTGATATTCGTTTTAATCCAAAACTTCAGACAGTGGTTTTGGGTGGCCCTATTCAATAGTCTGTGGTGTTGAATCACTTCTAGAGTCTGCAGTTGGTCAAAGTTTTCTCCAGCACTATGGTAAAGTAACTTTCTGTACTTGAGCCCAAGAAATTGTGACATTATAGAAGACATCTTGCACATTAAAGTTTTTTGGAAAGCCAGTTACATCACACTTAATATTTAACAGGCTGTGAACAAAACAGTTCCTATAAAACATTTGAAGCTCTGGATTACCCCTTGGTCCAATGTTTGAGTCAGTAACATAACAGTAGGTGGAAGAAGTGTGGCAAGTAGATCTCCAGAAACTAACTCAACTACTGGCAGATGTGCTTCACAGTTGTCTGAAAGAAGGATGTCTTTGCTGTGTTCTAGTAGACCTAGGTTTTTCAACACATTTGACTGAACGTCATAATGAACAGGCAAGTTTGCAACATTCTTAAAATTCCTGAGGTTTTCCAGAGTTACCAATTACAAAAGGAGTTATTAGGTGGCTTCAAGACTCATTAATACAGGGAAATACTGTTAGTCTGGATTTTAGCCATCTTTTCACCTCCCAGCTAGAGTAGATGTTGGCAAGCACTGCCATAGTAGGCCTGTTTTATCAGTATTGTAAATCTGATCTATTTCTTCAAACTCTCCTTTGCATTTTTCTGCTAAGTCTTGATTTACTGAAAGTGTTTTCTCCACTTACATCAATGCTTTTAATTCCATGCCGAAACTCAGTTTCTGAGCCAACCATAAGATAAAATTGCATTCATTTTCTGCAGCATGTAAATCTTGTTCAAATGTCTTTGCATTTTAAATTTCTAGGAGCCCCATTATTGGCTTTTCTTTGGAGCATACCGCACTGAACCATTTGTACAATACGCTCTTTGTTTGTGCCAGGTTTGGTGTTTTTGTCTTAATGTTTGTCTGGAAGCCAATTTTTTGGTTGCTGCTAATTGACAACCTAATTTCATTAGTTCATCTCTTTCTTTCTTTTAATGTCATAAATGGTTGACAAGCCAGTATTAAATTCATTCATCAAAATACTTCTATTCTCACCTTTATCCAGGTATTTAATGATTTCCAATTTCTGCTCAATGGTCAGAGTTAGGTGGTTACATTTCTCTCCTAGTTTAGAACTTGAAGGAGGTTTCAGTCCAAGAATATTGTCACTGCTTAAATGTCGTTGAAACTTGCACAGGCCACTTTGATATTTACGTTCACTGCTGTAAAATGGATCCTAGTTCCCAAGAAAAAAATGACAAAAACCACTCGCAATCAAAACAATGAACTGAACCTGTGTGTGGTGACAGCTGAGTGAAGTCCAGACACTTCTGATTGATTCCAAACAATGTCAGTTAGATCTAACAATAGCAGACGCATGTTACGGGTGTTGCGAATCTTGAATGCCAGACTAATGGAAGTCTGGTGTAGGACAAATATTATTAGACAAGCCAGCCATGCTACAGAGAAATAGCAACATCATAATTGAAACTTTCTGTCAGATTAAAACTGTGTGAAGGACCGAAACACGAACTCTGGACCTTTGCGTTTTGTGGGCAAGTGCTCTACTGACTGAGCTACCCAAGCAAGACTCACAGCTTTACTTCCATCAGTATCTCGTCTCCTACCTTCCAAACTTCACAGAAGCGCTACAGTGAACATTGCAAAACTAATGCTTCCGAAAGAAAGAATATTGTGGAGACATGGCTTAGCCACAGCTTAGGGGATGTTTCAGAGAGAAAATTTCATTCTGGAAACATAATTGTTCGGCATTGCTGATACTGCACAATAACAGCAATTTGCCAGTGTAATAGGTGATAAATTTGCAACTTTTATTTTACACAGCCTTGGTCACAACTAATAATTTTTCAGCATTACAGGTTTCGCCTATTGTAGCCATAATCAGATCTATAACAAGAAAGACCAAAATTTATAACTTAACAACACAAACTAAACTGTTGTAAAGCGCAATATCAACATAATTAGAATCTTGTGTTGCATTATGAAACCATTTATACACAAATTTAAAATGAATTTATACCAGTTACGTTAAGCTCACCAAGGCTGAGTCATTTATATAGTCATGTAGTACATATTCAACCCCTTCAAGCACTTATTATTTTATATACTGAAGAGCCAAAGAAACGGGTACACCTGCCTAATATTGTGTCGTGCCTCCTTGAGCACACAGACAAGCCGCAACATGACGTGGCGTGGACTCGACTAATGTCTGAAGTAGTGCTGGAGGGCATTTACAACATGAATGCCGCAGGGCTGTCCATAAATCTCTAAGAGTATGAGGGATTGAGATCTTTTTTGAACAGCACATTGCAAGGCATCCCAGATATGCCCAATAATGTTCATGTCTGGGGAGTTTGGTGGCCAGCGGAAGTGTTTAAACTCAGAAGAGTGTTCTCTGACCCAAACTGTAATAATTCTGGATGTACAGGGTATCACATTGTCCTACTGGAATTGCCTAAGTGCGCAATGGACATGAATGGATGCAGGTGATAAGACAGAATGCTTATGTATGTGTCACTGGTCAGAGTCGTATTTAGATGCATCAGGGGTCCCCCGTCACTCCAACTGCACACGCGCCACACCATTACAGAGGCTGCACCAGCTTGAACAGTCCCCTGCTGACATGCAGGGCCCATGGATTCATGAGGTTGTCTCCAGACCTGTACACTTCCATCTGCTTGATACAATTTGAAATGAGACGTGTCTGATGAGGCAACATGTTCCCAGTCATCATCAGTTCAATATCAGCGTTGTTGGGTCCAGGCGAGGCGTAAAGCTTCGTGTCGTGCAGTCATCAAGGGTACACGAGTGGGGCTTCAGTTCCGAAAGCCCACATTGATGATGTTTCATTGAATATTTTGCACATTAACACTTGTTGATGGCCCAGAATTGAAATCTGCAGCAATTTGCGGAACAGTTGCACTTCTGTCACATTGTACGATTCTCTTCGGTTGTTGTTGGTCCTGTTCTTGCCATATCTTTTTCTGGCCACAGCGATGTCAGAGATTTGATGTTTTACCAGATTTCTGATATTCATGGTACACTTGTGAAACAATCGTACAGGAAAATCCCCACTTCATCGCTACCTCGGAGATGCTGTGTCCCATTGCTCGTGTGCCGACTATAACATCACATTCAAACTTGATAACCTGTAATTGTAGCGACAGTAAGCAATCTAACTACTACGCCAGACACTTGCTTTATACAGGCGTTGCTAACTGCTGCACTGTATTCTGCCTGTTTACATATCTCCGTATTTAAATAAGCATGCCTACACCAGTTTCTTTGGCGCTTCAGTGTATGTACAAAGACACCCTATTCCTCTCATTTGACAACACAGATGAGCCACCTTCTAGGTGATGTGTATGATATTCCTTACATCACCTATCCCTTCTTTTCATATCAACTACTTGAAATAAAGCAACATAGCCATATTTTTCTACTGTTGTATAAAACAGTATTACACTTACTGCTGTTGGTTTACTATCACAACTAAAATATACATTGTACATTATAAATTCATCCTTTATAAGAGCTATTCAAATGAATAAGGTAGATTTAGTATTAACACAGACAACTATCATTAAACATTTTGCTACTATGACAAGATATATGTGGCAGCCAAATCTTGTTTCCTCTTGTGGCTGATAGCCCAAGTTCTTTCTCGCAGCCACTGCACCACCCATCTTACTTACTCTGACCACACATGCCTGCCTAGCTATACTGATTGTCAAAAGTGGTCTTATCCCATGCAGATACACTCTGAAGCACCTAGCAAAATTCCTGCCTACATTCAAACTACAGAATATAATAATAATAATAATAATAATAATAATAATAATAATAATAATAACAATAACAATTGGCAAGGTTGTGTGCATTGACAAATGTGCCTGGATATCCAGATGGTGCACTGATGTACAAAACCGAATAGGCACGAAAAAATGTTTTTATTTAAAATGTTATGGATGTTTGTCTTGTGTGGTACTTTTCTCCATATTATGTCAGATATTCACAGCATTTCTGTTAGATATTGAAAATGTTATAGAAAGAGGATTAAAAGACATTTTTAAGTAATTGAATTAGTCTTTATACAAGATTTCACTTTCTTTAGAGTTTGATTTTTTTCTGGGAACAAAACCCTTAGCAATATAGCAAATTGTTTATGCTTTTGTAGTTTGAAAATTGTCAAGCAATTGTGAATATGCACAAACTTTTGCAAACAAGCTATAAAAGCTTCCAGGAATGTTAAGAATTCTATACATATGTCTTGTTTCTTAGTAAGAAATGCGTTCTACTTGTATGAGAAACTTTACACCTTCTAACTTTCTTAATGGTTCGTTGCAGCTGAAAGCAATGCAAGACCAAATGCGCAAGCTTGTTGAAGAAAGTTCCATGAAGCGCAATAAGAAAAAGAAGGATGACAAAGACCGGAGAAAAAAAAAGAAGTCTGAAAAACATGGATCTTCATTGAAGGATGCAAGGACAGTATCTGCAAGTGATGCTGTAAGTGCTGGTGCTAATGTTTCTGTGTTAGGAACCGGTGATAGACTTGGAGCAGAGTTGCCTCATAGTGTAACCAGAAGTGGGTTTAGTGCAAACTCTGGTGTGATGATTGGTGCACCTACCTCATCTAAGGCAAATAAAAAAAGTTCTCGTGGGATGGGAAAGTCAGGTAGTCAGAAGCGGCCTAAAACTAGCTCACGTTCAGGAGGAAGCAAGAAGAAAGGAAGTAGCAGTATGCCGCCACCAAACTTGGGTTTTGACTCGGAGGATGAAGATAATGCCAAACCAATGTCATATGATGAGAAACGACAGCTGAGCCTTGATATAAATAAGTTGCCAGGTAAGATGTTTTCCACAAATACCCTGTTGTATCTCATTCCTATTTTGGCAACAAACCCATGTATTAAAGAATTTAAAGAAATTTCATGAAAGCCTATTAGTAGCAAACTTTCTCCAGCCTTTTTAAATTAATCAACTCACCTAGCCAAATTACTTTTATGTCAACACTAACATGTAGAAAATGGAACTGTATTACACAAAATTGCCTTCTGAGATCCAAAGTGTTACACTTATGCATTTAAATCTCCTGATTTGAATAATGAAACGAGTAACTGAGGTAAATTAAAAATGTGATTAAAAAAATTCTACCAATTTTCTTATGGTTTAGGATGGCTGGATGCACAGAGGTTCCAAAGACAGAAGCTTTGCTATTAGTAGTTTGTAGGATCTGTAGTGCAGACTTAACACAGGAGGCGAAATTTGTTGTGTCGATATTTTTTGAAATTGTGTAAATAGTTACTGCCAAGTTTATGGAGTAATTGATGTGACACATTTTTGATACTTCAATTCACTGCAAAACTGCAGAAGCGGTTAATGTGGAGACTTCGAGCTAGGCAGTTCAGCAGACCTGCTTGATTTCCTTTGAACTATTATGCTGTGGTTCTTACAGTGTTGGCAGGAGCATGATCATGCTGATACAAAAAGAAATTCCAATCCAAAAATGTTCCCACTGTATTTGAAGTGCATTACTTTATAAAAATAATGTAAATGGTTAAAGCCTACTGGATTGCAGGCAGGGAGAGTTGTGTTCAGAGGCCAATGACAAGGAATGGATTGAGAGGCAGAAATAGAAGACAGGAGAGATTGGCGAAAAGGGTGAGAGTGCAGGATCAGTGAAGTGAGGGTCGTGGACAACAGGTGGAGATGAATTTGGGACAGAGCTAAATGAGATGGGGACAAGGAGTATTAAAAGATAAAGTAACATGTTGCAAAGACAATTACTATCAAAATAATGTAGAGGAGCTTATGTCGGTGATTGGAATCCAGGTGGCACGGGTTGTGAAGCAACAGCTGAAATTGAGCATGTTTTGTTCAGCAACATGTTCTAGCACTGGGTGGTAAACTCTACTTTTAGTCACAATTTGGCAGTGGTCATTAATTCAGGTGGGCAGCTGATCAGTGGTCATGGCCCCATGAAAAACTGTGCAGAAATTACAGCAGAGGTGGTATTGGTACGCATGTGAATGCACATGCTACCTATTGTGTTCCAAATCACTGTGTATAAAACGAGATGTTTCCAGGGCTCATACCTCGGGTTCTGTTGGTGATAGAAAGGTAGAGCCAAGTGTTTTGAATAGCCTTGGGTAGGGACCATTTGTGTACCCAATACCGTATTTACTCGAATCTAAGCCGCACTTTTTTTCCGGTTTTTGTAATCCAAAAAACCACCTGCGGCTTAGAATCGAGTGCAAAGCCAGCGGAAATTCTGAAAAAAGTTGGTGGGTGCCGCCACAACTTACTTCTGCCATCGAATATATGTAGCGCTACACAGGCATGTTTTGTAGGCACAAAGATAAATACTGGCGCCAAAACGTCTGCGTCAGTAAATAAATTTTAAAAAAAGGTGGAAGACGAGCTATTTTCAATGTACTACGAAAATCCGACTGGCAAGACTGTTTGGGATGTTTGTCAATATGGCCAACTCTACGTTCCAATTTTTTTCCTATCTGTGGAAGAGATGGTTGCTATAATAGGAACTTTTATAAATTGTGAATCACATGCAGTATTCTCGTCACCATAAGAATAATACGCATATAAACATTTTGCCATGTATTGTTTCATGTTTGCTGCTATCTTATTTAAATCCGGTCTGCCTAATAAACTACGAAACTAGAGTGAGACAACAGCAAACGCGGAAGAATATAAATATCATGTCATGTTTATATTCACATTATTCTTATGCTTAGTAGTGATACAGTCAGAAATGAAGCATGGCAATTGACTAGATTTTTAAATCTAAGATGACTAATTTCTGTGTAGAATGTAATGTACTAAAGAGGCGCCTGCAAAGATTTTCAAATGGAGAAAAATTTTCGCTAAACTCTCGTTCTGAACATCATCTATCATACGCAGTCTATTATTTGGTTCTTGTTGATCATTATCAAAGAAAGCAGCAGTGTAAGTAACAACAAATAACAGTTTCTTGCCATTGTTTCGCTAATGAGATGATTCCTATTAAAAAAAAAAAAAAGAAAAAAAAGGGGGGGTCGGTAGCGTGCACAAAAGCAAGCCATGCCGCGAGCGGCGACAGGCCGTAAACACGCACTATCAGAATGCGACGAACAATGCATGACACAGTACAGTAATGCATTTTCAGCTTAGAGTGACATAAACACCTTTAACAAAGAAAACTGCGCATATCAGATCAAAGAAAAATAAGCTATCAATTCAAACCAGAAGAAGCACGTGGAAAAGGAAGGGTACCCGTATAAATACGGACGGAGCGCCTGACGCATAGCAATGGCTACCTGGTAAAGCTTAACTGCTAACTTATGATTTGAACCAAACTACTGTAGCTGTATCGTCATTCGTTCGACCTAAATTGTGTCTCATATTACAGTGGACCAACTTTGTTTCGATTTGGAGATGCGGCATATAATTTTTCTCTCCCCTTGAATTTCGAGTCTCAAATTTCAGGTGCGGCTTAGATTCGGGAAAATATTTTTTCCTTGATTTCGAGTCTCATTTTTCAGGTGCGGCTTAGATTCGAGTGCGGCTTAGATTCGAGTAAATACGGTAGAAGGATCGTCCAACTGCATCTATACTGCAATACAGGGTCAGGTTTTGAATATTATGCACTTCCTCCAGCCTAGGCAAGTGGTGCAGCTCAGTTAGTTCTTTTTGCATTAAATGTGACCGACAGAGCATATTAAGGGGCTTATGTAGAGACAGTTTACCGCATGGGAAGTTCTTGAGAAAACCTGAAAAAAACCTGTTTTGGATACTAAAACAGAGCCATGGATTCCAAAACAAGTATGCACAGCAAATGCCTAAACTTTTTTTACAATAGATTCCTAAGAGGTCGATCTTGAATCACATTCAAACGTTTCTTGGTATGTTCATCCGTTTCCAAGGTACAGATATTCAAAATTACCCTACTTGTACATGTAAATCATTCCCATAACATCCGGTGTGAGGCAAAAACGTAATCAATAAAGTGATGTTGCACAGAGAAATACCATGTAAAGTGTTTCTTGTTATCATTAGAAGGGGACTGAGAACCCAGGCTCATTGTAATACTGAAGCACATGCAGATTTTTTTGTGTGCATAGAATCCAGTCTGAAGTGTAAAATCATATAGTTTTGCGTTATTTCAATTCACATAAGTAAACTATCTCAATTTTACTGAATCTCTTCTTTTCATATGAGATACCTACCCGCTGCAGTAGTGAAAAGAAGGGAACCAGATGAAAATACTCCTATCAGAGCATAAAAAACCACATATGCTTCTCTTTATTAAAAGGCTCTGACTGAAAAGTGGAGTACCAACTGCCTCATTCTATATTCCTCTCAGATATTTCAACATGTGAATATATATTTTCTTACGGTGAGAGAGAAGACGACAGTGCAGTGGCAGTGGGTTGGAAAAGTAATAAATACTGGGAGATAGACAGTGGTTGGTGACAAGGAACTTAGTCGACAGTGAAAGAACAGTGCCAGGAAAAGAGTGAAGAGGACAGTACTAGTGGGAGAGGAATAAAGGGAAGGAGAAAGGATAGATGGGTGAGAGCAAGTGACAGTGAGAGACAGTGGCAGTAAGAGAGAGCAAGAGGGAGACAGTGACTGTGAGAGGAGATAGTATTAATAGGGCAGAATGAAGGAAACTGTGTATCTGTCACTGCCCACTGTCTCACAGCCAAAGGGATAATGACAATGAGTTGGGCTGAATGAGTTGAAAGAGAATGGGTAAGTAGGAGTGGATGGGTATGAGCGACTTAAAGCAGTGAACTGTTGTTTGATTAAAATTAATTAATAGTTAACACTGCATGTGTTTGAACTAGTTCCCTACAATCGGAGCACTCAGTGTCCGCTTAAACTGTTCACTGTTGCCAGACTGCCACAACAGTTGGTCAGTTCACTTCCAATCCCTTGTTAGCCTTCCTTTCGTGATGTGCTTGAGTCTCAAATACTGGGTGTGGCACTTTTATTTCATATTTCATCACATGATTAACCCCCCCCCCCCCCCCCCCCCCACACACACACACACACACACAATACTAATGAAATATACATGTTTCATACGCAGCATTAACCAAACACTACTAGATATTAAACTTCCTGGCAGATTAAAACTGTGTGCCGGACCGAGACTCGAATTTGGGACCTTTGCCTTTCGCGGGCAAGTGCTCTACCAACTGAGCTACCCAAGCACGACTCACGCTCCATCCTCACAGCTTTACTTCTGCCAGTACCTTGTCTCATACCTTCCAAACTTAACAGAAGCTCTCCTGTGGAGCGTGAGTCGTGCTTTGGTAGCTCAGTTGGTAGAGCACTTGCCCGCATAAGGCAAAAGTCCCGAGTTCGAGTCTCGGTCTGGCACACAGTTTTAATCTGCCAGGAAGTTTCATATCAGCGCACACTCTGCTACAGAGTGAAAATCTCATTCTGGACTACTAGATATTGCCGCATAAGGCATGATCCAGTGTAACATACACAGTTATCATAATCTCGGAGACTGTCTTGCACTAAAGCTTCGCACGACATTTCATGAAGCCGAATTTTTGAATGCTGCAATGAACCTTGTCAAATGTAGCAAAGTATTTTTTTAATTTTAAATGTAATCAAAAGAGTTTGATTGTTATTTTTATTCAGTTAATTGGTTTAAATGTAATTTTTTTATTTCTAATACTTTACTGCCTCTTTTTCGTGCTCCTGTTGGCTTTTTTATTTGCTCTTATTTTTCTTCATATCATTGCTTTTTTTCATTTGGAATCCAAATGTATCACCTATAACCTGAGAGCAAATGCCATCATCAGTTAGTAACACAGCACCTCGTTTAGCCAATGTGAGGATAGTGTCAGGTAACCAGTGGTAGTGAGAAATTAAGGTTTTGCTTTCAGCGCTGAAACTGAATTCTTTCTGTCTCTAGTTTGCTCATAGATGTTAGCATTAATAGCCACGAACAAAGCGATTGGCTTTTCTGCGGACTGACGACGGTCGTATTATCGCCTGCATTCCACATCACGAGGTTGTGGTTACCTCAGGACACGAGCTGCAATTCAAGGCTACCAAACACGATTTGCTGCAGTTTAGTTATCGGCCATTTAAAATCAGCTGTAGATAGAGTATCTTGCATTTCATACATACCTCGCAGGGCTACTTCCAACATTGCTCCGAATTACAAATTAGCAGCATTTGTAAAGTCACCCACTGTATTTGTGTGTAACCTATTCATACAACCAAGCCGTAGCCAGCAGCCAATGTGGCAACACTTTAGCAACAATTGAGAGATGTGAGATATCGAATAATTTTAATCGGACTATAGTAGGTGTGAGGGAGTTTGTTAGAGGAACTCGTGGGAGTGAGAGGTGAGTTGCATGTTAAAAAGAGAGCGAATATATTCACAGTCCAGAATTTTGGGAAAATTTTTAAGGGTGCTGGAGAAAGTAGAATGAGGCAGCTGATACCCTCTTCTCAGTCGGTCTTTCGATGAACAGGAGCACATTCATTTTTTTAATGCTCTGATAGGGGAATTTTCCCACTGGCATCATATGACTGTTTTGACAAGTGGATAGGGTAGGATAAGCCTGTGACAAGACTGGAGTAAGACATGCTGTGTGGGTGTACTGGACAGGCGTTGCACTGGATTTGCCATATGGTTTCTGATCCATGTGTAGCGAATGGAAAAATTTGCATTTTGTGATCATTGCAAAATAGATGCAAATTCTGCCTCAAAATGCAAAACTACAAAATTACTATTCTGTATCAAATTGTATCCAGATAAACATTTTATCAGATAGTTTGAAATAGTTTTATTTTCTGCATATAAATATCGAAAATGTAACCAATTTTCAGTAACTGTTGTTGTACGTCATATGGTGAAGCACAGTTTCAAAAGCTAATGTGCACAAGAACCTGTTTTCCAAATAGGAAGTGCACAACCACAACTTATCTGTGTGCTCACTGATATGGTGCCATGCCTGTTGTAGGTAGCTGAATGGTCTGTTCAATGTGAACACTTTTAATGTGGAAAAATTAGGTGCCAGGTGTTTTGAGCTGTGGTTGCATCGAATAGTGCTAGATATCAGGTATGAACTGTGTTGTTAACAATACTCTGCTAACCTCAACAGGCAGTTGCCCCATAGCCATCCCCAAATGCTTTGTTTTGTATTGCTTGTTGCTTTCTTTTCTTATTTTGTAATAAGTGAAGCGACTAATCATGGCCCATCGTGGATTTTGATAACTATACTTATGACACCAGAAGAGGTCGACAGTCCCTGTGACAATGTGTCTGTTATATTGTGGGCTATTGCCCTGCAAAAGGGAGGCGGGGCTTGTTTCCCCCAGACCACTCCTCACCCTTCTTGTGGTTAAAATTCTAGTTTTTATACATTCGCGTCATCTGTCACTATAGCCTACTGTTCCAGCATTCTGGACTATAACAACTGGAAAACAAAATCTGTAACGTTTTTCGACTGTACCGAAATTCTTCCCCTAATGTTAAAAATAGAGTTACAGTACTTTCAGTTCTACGCTAATGGCCATATCAGTTCTATCTGGAGCGATACAAGCATGGATTGCATGGCTGTGAATGCCCACAAAAGGTTGAAATTAATAGATTTTGTTATCATGAAATTGGGTGGGAAAAGACAAATAATATCCAGAAATACCTTAAATCAGAAGCACATTCAGTTCACTGGCAGGAAAATGCTGCTACTTGTCAGCAGAACAATCATTTTTGAAAGCCTAGATCAGCCAAACAAAGAAAATGAAGGCAATTTCCGAAGGAAAAGGTACTGTAAGTTTTTGCAGAAGCAAACATTCCAGTTGCTAAGTTCCAAATTGGCACTTTTTGAACAGTCAGGTTCAAACAACTAAGGCTTTCTCTGTATTCACTCATGTAGCATGACAACCTTTTACGTTTGTGCATCCAATCAAAAGATGTGAATTTCGACAAAAATATATTCTAAGTTTTTCAGTCCCTGCCCATGTGGTAAGGGGTTTGGAGTAGGAGTGGCAAAAGGATTGGCATGGTTTGGATGGGTGGCAGAGTAGCAGTCTGAGAAGGATTGTGATAGTGATCGTCATTTCTGAGTACAATGGCACGTAATTGAAGCCCTGACCGAAGGTATGGCTAAGTTGGTTTTAGTGTGGGATGAACTGGCTGGTTCCTAATGGTGTTCGGAAGATTAGGGCATACATGAATATGGCATCTGTTTGCAGAAGAGTTTCAGGGTTTGATGCCTACCTCTGAAGACCTTCAGCATACTCAGCAAGAGATAGCTCATCACTACAGATGCATCGGCCACTTGTTCCAGACTATATGAAAGAGACACTTCAGAATGGAAACGATGGTATCTATCAAAATTAAGGTGTTATTGGTGGTTAGTGTGCTTGGTATAGACTGGTAATTAGTGTGCTTGATATGAACATTGGTTTGAGTGGAGGCATTGGACAGGTGGAGCTCATCATCTAGAACAGACCTGTACACCACATGTGAGGTGGCTCCCACTCACGCCTCAATAGTGTGCAACAGCCAGCTCATGAAAGTTCATTGAGGGAGAAGGGAAGGAGGGAGGAATCAGAACAAGGTAGCTTCCCAAGAGAAACTATTGTCAAAAGTGTAATTCTGCAGCTGCTAATGTCATGTTCTATGGAGATGTATTGGTTCACAATGGCTCATTAAAGCATTCTCTGAAAATTTTATTTTATCAGCATGTCACATTGATGAGAAATAACAGTGAAATAAAATGTACATTTCTTTTAATCTGCCAGTTAAATGAAGAATGTGGGTGATGTGGGTGAACTAAGCACAAAACATGATGTTGCTTAAAATTGATGCCACCTTGTGATGAATATAATAAGTTAAAATTTACATCATCTTTTACTCGTATTTTGTGATCATTTTATTCACACATTAAACACAAAAACACATGATATCAATCAATATTACCTATTTTTGATTTTTATTAAAGTATCATATGTGTGGTATCACTTTCTGAACACTACTAATTTGAAGACAAGCATTTAAGTTGAAGTGTGTCAGTGAGGTTCTGTGTGTGGATTTTGTTACTTAATTGTGGAAGAAAGTTCCTCGCACATATGTAGAGTCAAACAGCAATATTCTTGCAATTGCAAAATTGTGAAGATTCATGTTTATGGAAATTCTTATAACACGTTTTTAAAAGTTAAAAATTTCACAGGTGCGCCATTCCCCCACTAGGGGTGTATAAAGTTTTGACGATAGTGATAGTTCAGAGACTTTGTTTAAACAAAAAAAAAAAGTAAAATATGGGGAAAATGAAAAATGTGGGAAATAATGTTTTAAGTGGTAAAAGTTACATACAGAGTCCCCCTTTGCATTTTGTATGATGTATATACAGAAGAGGCATCAGAATCCTTGTCAGGGACTTGTTTATTATGGTTTATTATCTGTTAAAAACCGGTTGTGTAACTGTGATTGGTAACTGCCTGGGAAGTAGAATTGTTTGACTGCAGGCTGCAGCTTTCACTTGTTATTTAAATAATGAAAAACTGCACCAGTCACATATTTTTTCAGGGCTTAGCACAATTTTTCAGGATCTTTTATTGTTGTTAAGTGCAAATATTTACGTAAGTATTTTGTGTGGTGTTTGCATATGTGTTGTTCTACATCTCTTGCACTGTAGTTGCCTCTTTGAGGTTATCAAGTCTGTGTCTCCTTAATTATGTAGAAAACCACACATGAGTAAAGCAGCACAAAAAATACATACATAAATATTGCACTTGGCAATGAGAATAAACTCTCGAAACATATCTTGCTAAGCATGAAAAAATGCATAATTGATGCTGCGTTTAAACCAAAAACATTTGAGTAACACTAAGTCAGTGAAGGTGTCAACTAGTGGTACAAAACACGCTAAATATGGTTTGACAAAGGTGTCATCACGATCACAACATTCACAAAGCTATGCATGCACAGTAGAGACAGTTTGAAAATGGTTGTGATTGGTCATGATATGTTTATTCAAACAAACCTATTTACTCCCATCAGCCACCATGCCAAGTAGAGATTGGCAGTGGCAGGTGATATGGCATGAATTTTTCCATCTTCTACTCATTTACCGATTCAGATCTGCTGATTAAGAGTGCCATGGTGTCAAGAAATTTAACTGCTTAGCGTTTGTAAACACTATTTGAAGGCCAATGCTATGCCAGTGCGTTTTACTCAGTTACATCAGTTTTTTCTCCACGAACATTTTTTCATAAAGTGTAAGTCATTGGAAAATTATAAAGATGTTAATGCAAAATCAGGTGCGATTTAACATTGTGGGCATAGAAGATTTGACAGGAGCTATTAAAAATCGTCGTAAGCAGTGGGAAAGCATTAGTTCTGGGACCGTAAAAGCGGGGTTGTTGTGTATTTTCATACTATTCAAAATTCTGCTATGGTCTCATTGTTGAGGATGACAGCTTTGGAGAAATGAGTGGCTGTCTATTCCACAAAGAGAATTTTGTCTTAAATCCCTGAGTACAGTTATACATCTCCAAAATTAACCTGTTTTTACACTGCAAAGCTAAATTTGGATCTTTCAAATGGTGTGTAATGTCACAGAAGAAGGCAAAATGTGCTACCTGCTGTTCATTGATTAATTCTGCAGTAGGCATACCACTCATGTCAATAAATACAGGGTTTACATAAAATCCGGGAGCACTTTCAATTATTTATTGCACAAGAATTAAACATTGTACAGATGTCGTGCATATTGCATTTTGAAGAGAAAGTCTGAAAGGTGTTTGTATAAAAAACAATCAATATGCGAACATGAGTGACCTGGCAGACGTCAGTATGGTAATAGAGTTCTTATATCATACCTGTCCCAGCATGACATCTTCGACTGTGGCAGTCGCTTCCCATATTCTCTCCCGGAGCTCCGCTACATCACGTGGTAGAGGTGGTACATACACCAGATCTTTAATGTGTTCCTACAGAAAAGAGTCACACGGAGTGAGAACTGGTGATTGGGGAGGCCATTTCATGAAACAGCTGTCCCCTTCTGTAGCACGGCCGATCCATCGATGGGGCAGTTCCGTGTTCAGGTACCCACAGCTTCTGTCGCAGGGCTTTCCACACTGTCATTGGAGCCATTTTGAGTTCATAGGATGCATGACACATGGATTTCTTTGAACTCCTTATGAATGTCTCTCATACACACTCCTCATTCACTTCACTCAAACTGGGACGTCCACTTCTCTTTGCTGGCACAAGCAACCCGTCGTAACGAATTTGTTGCACCAGTGATAAATGGTCTTCCTTGTTGTGGCTTCTTACTGTACTGGGTTCTAAACATCCAACGAACAAATGTAGCACACTTGTTTTTGACGAACTCCAACATGCACAAAGCTCACTGCGCACCTGAACTTGCCGTGTTTGTGACTAGCACTGACTATCAGCAAATTAAAAAAACAACTACTACTACTTTCAGGGTTTCTCTTCAAAATGAAATATGTATGATATCTGTACAATGTTTGGTTCTTGTGAAATAAATAACTGAAAGTGTTCCCAGACTTTATGTACACCCTGTATATCTATTTCACACTAAGCTGAAAAAATCTCTCAAGGACTTTTCCATGACTCATCCATCGCTGTTTACTGTGACATGGCATGTTGCTGTAACTGCTTTCAAGGCCTACTGGCTATGAATGAACGCATGACTGGTTGAACTAGGTTGCACAGGTCACCACACTCATCACGGACCAGTAACAAATATATCATTTCTTGTTAAAGTACTACACGGTGTATATGCTCCAGGAAATCTGTGAAAAATGTGGAATTTTCTTCATTCGGGAGAAAAACACGGAAAGTTTTAGGAATTCCAGGAATTTTTCATTGTTTAGTTTTGAGTTAGGTTTTTGAAGTTTTTACTGGTAAGAACTGATCTCTAACAAAGAATTTTACTTTAGCCCATTATTGCAATATACTACTGCAGCAATAAAACAAACAAGCAAAAAAATTATAAAACTTAACTTGCAAAGGAAATCCCCCAGCAAAACACAATGCACACACAAGTGTCTGGCAACAGCAATGTGTCAAAGGCTTTAGGACGAAGACTATGCAATATTTCATAACAACAAACTGCTTCCGATGGGCATGACTTCACATCGGTTAACATTAGGTTCGTTTGAGCAGTTACCAGCGGGCTTCTGCACATGCGCAGTTGAGTCGCGTATGAGCAGTACCTTTTCCAGCTTCTGGCTACTTGAAGTGCGACTGTTAGCTGTATCGGCAGTGGCAACAAGCAGCCAGATGCTACCAGGAAACATTTTTCTGCCGCACTCAAGCTGCCAGATTTGCGCATGCGCAGAGCAGTCAGAGTTGTAGTGGGATGAGGGGTAGTCTCCGTGTGAACCGTGTTTATGTTTAGTGATTTTGCTGTTTCCTCTTGGTTTACAAAATGGTTCAAATGGCTCTAAGCACTATAGGACTTAACATCTGAGGTCATCAGTCCCCTGGACTTACAACTACTTTAACCTAAGGACATCACACACATCCATACCCGAGGCAGGATTTGAATCTGCGACCATAGCAGCAGCGTGGTTCTGGACTGAAGGCCTAGAACCACTCGGCCACAGTGGCCGGCACTCTGGGTTAACAGCTCTCAAGAACAAAACACATTTCCTGTGGCCAGGAGCTATGAAGTGAATTAAAATATTTATATAGTTATCGAAGGCTGAAATATGTTGTTAGTTTTTCTCTGATTTTATTTTGTTCCCAGGTTTTTGGCAGTCTGGTATTAATTGCCTTGCAGAACAATGAAGTTATTTTTGTGTCGATTTGCTAAAAAAATTGACTTTAATTAATCTTTTTCGCAGAGGTAGTCGATTAATTTGAAACGCTGTTGTCTAGTGTCAGCTGTTTGCGGAATTTCAAGTGCACGATGTTATCTTTTGGTACGTATGGTGTTGTGCTATAATAAAGAACTAAACATGAGATAATACAGTACTGGTACGCCAAGAAAATTTTCATCTCGAAAACCACACTGAAAAGTTTAATATCACGTTGGGGCTACTTCCTTGTGACTCTGCACATACAGATGTGCTCTGTAAGTTGAATTATGCATTTTAGTATTTACAAAATTCCTGTGTTCTTGGAGTATCCTCAGATGTCCAGTTTTGTTTATGACATAATGTAAGATCTCTTAATGCCATATACGCACAAACATACGGGCTACCTACATCATCTTAGCTGCGCAGGCACAGTAACAGCGTTTTCTGGCAATCTCTGACAACTGCTGAAATGAATTGTAATGGTCCTGGGAGAATATTTTAGTTGGTCATTTGGAAAGCGTTACTTTTAAAGTACATTTTATTATATGCAATATGAGTTATGTTACTTGTGCGAACATGCTTTGAATTTCTTAAATCACAAAGCATTTGATTTTCATTTAAAGCTTAACACTTTGAGGGCCAGATACTTAAAGAATATCGAACCCAGATGACCAGACATTTACATCATTACTTTAAATTTTACTGGCACATTTGTGTGATGTATCAAAGTGTAACACACACAGAAAAGACAAATGTTATATGTGAAAGCTTAGCTTTTCTTGTAGCTACACTATGTACATTAATTTAAGCCATGAACTTTTGCTATTTGTGTTTTTGCACTACTTAGCAGTGATGTTGCTATATGCTGACTACATCACGTGTCCTATGCCCTGTATCACTACGTTTGCATGCGACATCTTCAGAAAGATGAAAATCGAATTTCAGAAATGATTTTTCGCTGTCCTGTTTATATGTTAAGGCCTGGAGTGCATTTGTTAGCGCAGTTAACTACGGCATGTGGAAAACAGCTGTTACAGTTTCTGATTTAGTCAGCGCAGTTGCTATTTCTCTTCAGTTAGACGAGTTGTGAATAGTTAGTGTAAAAGACAAAACTTGACAGACCAAGCACATTTCAAAACCAGTTGTGTTTACATGGGAGCGGAAATCAATTGCGGAATTGGAAAACCAGCAACCAGAAGCAGATTTCCAGAATTGATTTTGAAAAGTTTACACAACCATCCAGGAGCAGTCTGGGAGATCAGTTCACAAAATCTTGTTTTGGGAGTCCATGTAAACGTGATGAATATCTGCTATCATAGACTGGCAAGATCACGTGACATGAGCTGTGACTGGCTTACAAAAGCGTATCGCGATCTCGACTTCAATGCATTGGAAACTATCGTTCAGTGTTTAGTGGAATTCTACTATATACTTTCTTATTACTAATATATGCAGAGTACATGTTGCTCCACATCAAAGATCTTTCCAAAACACATTTCTTTGTGGGATTCATTTCCTAAAGTGGCGGGAGGTTCTATGCCGGTGTATAAAACCTTAACCATTCAAAGGATTAATAACTTATACAATCCCGAGGGAAAGTATAGTGTCACTCAACATGGGAAAAGCGTATTTTCACCCAGGAGAAAGTGTATTTTTTAACCGGGAAGAAACTGGGAATTTTTGTTTCTTTGTCCACATATACACCCTGTACTAGGAAACAAATATTTTGGCCAACCATGCTAGGAAACAGATAATTTGGCCAGCGATAACCATTGTGCCGTCTGTAACCACAGAACTGACATTCTTCCATTGCAGACCCATTCTGTAAATGCTGTCTAGCACACAGGTACAAATATCTGCCCCGTTATAGTGTCTTTCATTGGAATCAAGTCTGGTAATTGATTTGTGGTAGTGAGACTATTGTCAACTTTGTTATTGTAAATTGTCAACTAGTAATATCAGAAATTGTTTGTTCACTCGAGCAGCACCAAAGAACAGTGCAATAAATTTTGTGCAACAACCATTACCGTATCTTAAATGGTATTGGCAGTTTCTCTAATTTCTAAAGTCTCTCAGGTGCTATCTGTTCAGCTGCAGACACTTAACATCATATTTTCCTTTTGCCATTTCCTGTTTGTCTGTGTGGTTAGCATTGTTATAGATCGGTTTTTGTGGTGTTAGTATGGAGGTTGGATGACCTTCCTGATGCCATCACTCCCCCTGGGAAAGAATCTTGTGTACCCCATCTGTGTACATCTAGGGTAGATCGCACGTTCCAGATGTGAGAATCCTTTCTAAGTATTTGCATAATATGTATCTGAGCTAGGATGTGGGTACCAGCCTGGCATTACCTAGTTGGTTGTGGAGAAACTCTAAAAACCACATCCAGGCTGCTCAGCCCAGTAGCCTTCATCATTTATTTGCCTTCCCGAGCTGTGAAAGGAGGCACTTTAATGTGCTCAGCTATCTAGTCACATGGGTGCAGTTACTGAACGTGTCTTTTATAAATCCTCCTTCAGTGAAACTGCACAATGTTTTGGCAATCTGAAAAGCGATGTGGTAACTTGCCCAGATTACATATGCATGTTTTGAGCATTTGTCCTCCTCCACTTCTCACTCTTTAACTTCTAACTGTGCATAATCTTTTGTGTGGGTGGTATTATAATGCCATTGCAAACTGAATTTTTTCGTTGTATTCAGAGTTTTGTAGCACACAAGGCATCTAAAGACACAATCACTTACATTAAAAACATAGACATCCTGCACTAATATGTTGTAAATTGGTGTTGATGTTTCTGACCTTTACTTTGAAGTTCCTAACCTAACCATCATGCTGCTTTTCATTGATTTAAAAAATATTACTCCCCACTTCAAGCACTGTGTATATACACTTGTGTCTTAAGTCTATAATGAACCTAACAAGTGGTCATTACTCTGAAGACAGTGCATTTTTCATTTTTCTGCACTACATAACATCTGATGGCCCCGTTTAATGTGAGTGATCACTTCCCCTGTGGCGAACGAGATTCGCTTAGCTGCCTCCTGAACGGGCCTTTTCTAGGTTCCCCATAAACATTTATGAGGATGCCCTATAGGTGCACATTGTCATGATGGGGATTTGTCTAAATACCTTCTCCTCAGAGTAGTAGTAGTTTTGTGCAAGGGTGGACTTTATCAAGTGTAAATGAATGAATTGGTGGGTTTGTTGTAGGTATGATCTTGGGACACACAGTGTTTAACAGTGGCAAGACCATGGACATGGGGGTGTTGATGTATAGGGAGGTGACATCAACAATGATGAGGAGTAATCCAGGTTGTAATGGGCTGTGGATGCTTGAGAGATACTGAAGGAAGAAGTCCGTGTCATTGGTATGGGAAACTGGGATGTGAGCATTGAGTTGGAGCTACTGTTCAACAAGAGCTTTGATTAGTTCCGCAGGAGCATAGTAACCAGCTACGGCGGGACATCCAGGATTGTTAGGTTTCTGAGGTAAATATGTAGAAGTTGGAGATAGTTGGGGCATGGAGGGAGATGGCATCAATCACTACAGTTCATTATAGTAGTGTTAGAACCTTTGCATGCTGGAAAGATGATTCAGTCTGCCCCTTTCTGAAGATA